>NC_083612.1:19279491-19517543 GCF_963584025.1 Labrus mixtus | reverse complement strand
AATAACAGCAATATAATGATACTATTATACTTAAAATAACTTTAAATTGCGTTTTCACTAATTCTCAGGAAGGTTCGATGCAAAAAGAAGTATGGTGTAAAGAAGCAGTGTACAAAATGATCTATCCTAATAGTCGTCCATTTATTGTTCTTCTGTTTCTCTTCATTGGTGCAGGATTAACATTGTAACGTCGACTCCTTAAAGTTCGTGATACAGTTCATGTCCAAATACCTTCTTCGAAAAGTGTTTTAAATCCTCAGAGCTTTGTAAGCTGCTGCTGGATGTGTTAATGGAATCTCCTTGTAAAAACAACACAGGGATTATACTGAGAGTGACCTGGCCTCGACACAATCCGTTTTTGTGTCCTTGTTGTTTGTGACTACACACACGTGAAGATATTCTGCACTGGTTAGCTTAGAAAACAGAGAATGAAAGGCACGATGAATGTATGAGAGAGATATTTCTAAGTCCTTTTGATGGTAACTGATATTCTGTATTTGTACTGTAGATACATTATACATTTAAAAAGAAATATATAAGTCAATATTTTCACACTTTGCTAAGAGTAAGATTGTTGGTAAGAGGTTATGAACATGTTTCCCAAATGGGCATGTATCTTTACAGATTTACAAAAAGGGGTTTGGGTTTAGCAAAACACACTTCAGCAAGGGAAGGTTTTGTTGGCAACATTTTCGTTGGTCTTTAATTTCACAATTAATGTCAATCAATCATTCTATATTTGTATAGTTCTAATTCATAACAAATGTTATCTCAAGACACTTGACACAAAAAGCAGGTAAAAGACCTTACTCATTGCTAAATTTATATTACAAAGACCCAACGTTTAATCCATAATGAGCACAGCACTAAGCAACATTTAGAAAAGTTACAGTGGCAAGAAAAAATAGTATTTTCAAGAGGCAGAAATCTTGGGCAAAACCAGGCTCATGATGAACAGCTACCATCTGCCGAAACTGCGCTGGGTTTGTAAAATGGGATAGAGGCAGATGCAGGATAGGGACAAACAGAGGTTGTGTGGGGGGGGGGGGGGGGGGGGGTCCATAGCAGCAGGCCGTCCCCACCAACGATCCAGAGGAACCCTACGAGACAAGAGAGCTGTGACATATATTTTCAGACCTTGAGTGTTCAGAAATGTGTTGCCTGTTAATGGCTGTAGATTTATCAGTCTTTGATTCATTTGTCACTGTTAAAAAACCAATATGAGATTGATTTCAGATGAATCATAATGTTTCTGTGGCACTCTGCAATTCACAGAATTAATCTTGTTTAGTTCCCTATGAAACAACATTTTAAGTGTAAAGGCCTTTTAACATACAGAGTTGATAGAAGAAGAAACAGATACTTTATTATATATTCTGAGGGGAAATTCTCTTTCTTAATTTTCACTTTACACATATAGGCCAGGAAAACTCACTCATTCAAAAACAGGATCCGATGGTCATGCACTAATCAAGAGATGTCAGAGTGAGGGGCTGTACATGGAATGTGCATCCCGAGTTGTATGGGGGGGGGGGGCGGTGCCTTGCTCAAAAGCACATTGGCAGTGCTCAGGAAGAGAACTGGCACCTCTCCAGCAACCAGTCCAATTTCCCATACTTTGGTCCGTCCATACCGGGACTAAGTTACACTATGAAATCTTTGGAATGTGATCCAGCCTCCTCCATGCTCAGACAGACTGACAGGCTGTCACACAGTGTTTTTTTTCCCATTACACTGTCAGATCTCGTCAACTCTGACCGAGTATAATTCTTCCTTTGACTGATGACTTGTCGTTATGATCGTTCTCAAGTATACAACAAAGTCTGCCTCCTCTGCCAAAATCTTAAATCCCTGAGATATGAAGGATTGTAAAGCATGGGCTCCCTATTGGGCTGATGCTCCTAATTATTGTCATTACTGATTAAGCCACAGATTATTTGTTGATCAACAATTCATCGTTTTTTTGCATATAAAACCAAAGACATTTGATTCACAATTTAAAGACAAAGAAGAGGTACAGTATGCATTTGAAAGTTGACATTTTCATTATTCAAGTAATCTAGTTTTAGACTCAAAGTTTCATCTCCCTCTGGCTGCGTTTTGTCTGTTGTTGTAGTGCTCACATACAGAACCTTGCCAATAAACTGATTTTGATTTTGCATCTACTCAGCATACAGTATTCTTCTACTTGCCCTAATTGTCTTGAAAGCACATATATGTAGGGCTTTAAAAAAAAAATTCAAAATATCTTTGGTCCATTTTGTTTTTGAAACTTTTTGAGGCATCGTGTTGAATGCTGTCGGAATAACCATGACTGGCAATTTTCTCAGGCAATTCACCTCAAGTAAACTTTTACTTCAGTTAAATTCCCTTGCAGCCATGGATGTGAGAAGCAAAACAGCTTCATTGTGGCTTAATAATAGAAGACAAGTGGATGCTCCATACCTAGCCTTCATCTGCCGGCTACCCACTGACATTCAGCCCAATTATTCATACTTGCTTGAACCTCACTACAGCCAACAGGAGAGGATGTCCTTTAAAAAGTAAAGACATCAAGAGGAAAGTTATGTCACTTTGATCCTCCAGGCATCTTTATGTTTTCCCTCAGATACACAGCAGAGCCTGCTGGCAGTGTCTGCCATGGGGATTGCTCTTTGGAGAAAACATGGTCTTTGTGATTTGTGTGGTATTTAATGGTTCTTGTGGTTACATCAACTTGTTGAGCCCCCAAGCTATTTAACATCAGAAACATTCAAGAGTTTAAAACTTAGTGCAGGAGTCTTACATGTGCATAGAACTCAAAGTTGTGGTTTGTCTAACAATTAAAGCTGTAGTTACTGTAAAACAGAATTTTTCAAACTAACCTGTTTCTAACCTGTTTCCAATTAACCTCCTTAAATATGAGACGTTCCATCAGGTGTTTTTTTTAAATGAATTTCACAACTTCTTCAGTATTTTTTACCACTGTCCCATTTAAAAAAAAAAACATGTTGTCATACATCAAATTCAACATTGGCAATTGTGTTTGCAAAAACAATTACATTTCAGCTTCAGTTTCAACATTTCATATGTTGTGTTTGTGCTAGCTTCAATCAAATATGGTGTTTCAATGTTTTGAAAATCTGCACATTCTGTTTTTATTTACATTATACACACTACCCAACCTTGAAGAAAATAGAGTTTTACATTTACAGGACCTTAATGTTTTAGGACTTACTGCAATTAAAGTCAATTAACACATCACAGACCTAAAAAAACAACTAATAAATTTGTTGAGACAAATGTGTTGGAAAAAATGTTTCTGTCACACTTTCAGCACAAAGAGGAGCAACATTAGCGTTTATTCAAAGCCAATTAAAAACAGCTTTTCTCCATTTTAATTTTTGGTCTCATTATTATAAATAATGGGAATAATCAGGCTGTTCAGTAGCAAAATGCTACACTGTGTTCACTGACTGGCGCATGGCAGATGGAGCACACTGATTTTTCTTTTTTAAGCTTTGTTTGGATATAACTGTTGTTAACTATGCAATTGCTACTGGAAGTGCAGTACTGTATGTGAGTTGTAGTGTAGTGTAAGAGTAAGACTAAATAAAACAGATAAATTATTCATAGAAACATATTGATAAGTGCTGGTTTCAAAGCTGATTCACTGCTCTCTGACAAGGATTAAGAGAAAGCTAGCTAGCAAAAAGATTCTGAACAATAAAACAAGATCAATTGAGGATGTTCAATATTGCCCTCATAGAGTCATGCATTTTCCTGCTTGCCATCATTAATTGTTTGTGACTGCATCATTATATCTGTATTTTCTTTCTTTGCTGCTTCAGGGTGACCCCACAAGATGGAGAAACGTCCCCCCCAGGTGCTGCCGGCTGTTCAGATGGGCCTTTAGGTGCTACAGGTGGCGCTGGTGCTATGGCAATGCCTGCCACCTCCACCCTCTCATTGCCCGTTAGCCAGGGTAAACCTTCTCTGCGTCGCATCAAAGGCCGCATTCACCGCAGCAAGAGCCTGGACAGCATCGACCTGCTCGACTCCAATGTAAGGCTCATTCATAACTCAGCAACACAGCAGCAGTTATTGTTTTATTTCTGATCATTTTCACGATCAATTGACCCTGCTCCAAGAGGTCATTTTTAAATATCTTGTTTTATTCAGCCAGCACACCTATATCCAAATATATACTGCAAATGTTTGGTATTTGTGCCCAAATAAGTTAAAAAGTTACTACAGTGAGGACACAGACATGATTTTTTTTAAACAGAACTATTTTCATTTTGTATTCCTGCACCAAAATATTTCATCGTCCTTTTTAAATACAAGCTGTTGTTACATTTATGATATTACAATTTCTGTCATTTCAAGGGAGAATATCACAGAAGCCCAAACACATTATTTTTTCTCCTAATGGTTTCATTTGGATCTAATGTTAACACAAGCTCTAATGCCCTCACACACACACACACACACACACACACACACACACACACACACACACACACACACACACACACACACACACACACACACACACACACACACACACACACACAAATACACACACACACACACACACTCACACAGGGTGACCTTTGGTTATGCAATATTTCCTTGATTTTTTAGATGAGCACAGTTTAACACATTCCATATGTCTCGCTGTGTGCCTGGTTTATTCTCATGAAAAGTATTAATCTGATAAATGATTGGGTAAGCTGCTTGGACCTAAAAAGCCTCACTAACTCTGGGATTGTCCATTCAGCTGAGAACTGCGTTTGGCCCGCCCTCTCCTCCCCTTCAACTCATGCGTACTTGTGAGTGTGTGTTTGTGAGTGTACCTGTGGGTGTGTGTTTATGAGTGATGTGGCTTTTGGAAAGGCACCCAACGGTTTTATGATGTAAAAGCATGCCAACCTGCTACTAATGCATGCTTGGTAAGGCTGGTTTTTTTTTTTGTGTGTGTGTGTGTGTGTGGCATGAGACCACAGTGGACACAAAGATACAGATAAATCTCTCTACTGTGCAGGACTATTTAACCTGTCTCTCTCTCTTCTGTACTACTTTCTTTATGTTTTAACCTTGTCTAGTCTTGTCTCCTTTGATAAATGTTCACAGTGTGTTTCCTCATCTGCCCCCATCCTGCCTCTCCATGTTGACAGTCTTCTCCATGCATGAGTGTATGTGTTTAAGTGTGTGTGATCATTAGGTGTTCAGTATTTCAGCTGGTTCTTAATGTGGCTGCTGCCTGCTGTGTTTTTATTAGGAGTCATCCCTCTTCCTTTCCACAGCAGCCAGCTGGTTGTCATTGCAGGAGTGGGATTACTTATGATTACGTTTAAAACGGTTTTTTTTTTGCAGTTCACACAAAAAAATCCATTATTGATGTGACGGAGTATTGGAGGTGGACGCAGGAAGTCACAGGATGGGGGGGTGACAGTCAGGAAACACGCTTAGAGATGACACAGCACAACACGGCCGACCTGAATGATGCAACACACACACACACACACACACACACACACACACACACACACACACACGTAGCACAAGCACATTCACTCCTGTGTGACCAGGCGGTCAGTTTCATTGACATCTGACATGAAGTTTCCTGTCAGTTTCTAATTGTGAGACAGAGGTGAATATATCTCGTAGATTTTTGGAAACAACCTTGAGTGCTCCGCTTCATTAAATTTGGCAGCGATGCGGCTGGCCTAAATCTGAGTTATTTTCTACCTTTACTGATGTGAGTGAAGTCAGAGCAGAGGTGGGGAGTTCCAGAGCTGTAGTGGCGTACGGTGAATGAAAGTTTGACGGGAGTTTTTTGTTGTTTCCACTCCAATCACTTGTAGCAGTTATAGAGCACTTTGGTGCAGATGGGAGAGATGATTTTTAGACTTAGCAGTCAAGTTACGGGGATAAAAACTGGGCTAAATGTTTCTAAGGATAGCTGCCGTTTTTTGAGAGATACTATGATTGGCATGTGGATATTATAAATTAGATTTTAGTTCTGTAGTTGTGGTCTATGAAATGTAATATAAAAAACCTTTGAACAATACCTACTCAATCTGCTTTTTTTTAAGAAAAAAAAGATTGAAAACAGTTTAAACATGTAAAACTATTTAAATGGATTTGGAGTTAAGTGGTTGCACAACAGAGTTGTAACATCAGAACAATTGAAGAAGGCCGAATAGCAAGTCTTTAAAAATGTGTCCGTAGACTGAATTTAAAAGTAGAGACAGGCTCAGGTTGAATAATGGCAGATGTTCCAAACTTTGGTACCAGTCCAGCAAAGCCTCAATCAGCCTTCACCTTTTACCTGCACTCTGGTTCAAGCCTAATCCACAAGATCTAAGAAGCCTTTTTTGGACAGCAGGGGGTTAAAAGTTCACTCAGGTAAAGCTGTCATGTAGAGGGAATCTCTTGGGCTTCCGCCCCTCCACAGGTGTAGGTCAGTGCTCTCAGAGAAGGATCCTCAAAGTGAAACATTACAGGCATGATTTGAAGTATTAAATATCCTCCTAAACACAGAGCGTCACCTCTCATTGGTTGCTAGAAGTGGGAGGTAAGCAGGCATAATAACCAATACTGTGGCAGCACTCATATACAACCATCCTACCAAGGTGTGATAATATTTACAATATATTCAACATTTACAAGACGACAACAGTTGCTTTTAAAAGAAACATAAATAATAGTACCGATTTGTTTTTCAAATTTGTATCTGTACTGTTTGACTCCAGGGGAGGAAGCAGCGTGCATCAAAATGCTACTCCCTCAGCTCCTCAATAAATGACCTTAGGTGATTTGTGTGCTCCGGTATTTTCTTTGGTTTCTGCCTGTGTGTAGTCCATTAAAACACATTGTAAGTCATGATAGAATTTTAAATGTATTATAAAGTTAACTGGTAACCAGTTCAGGCAGTTTTTAAACTGGGTGATGCGAAAAGAGTGTTTGTTGTTGTCAGAAGTCTGCCTGAGTTCTGCACAGTCTAGACTTTAGCTTCATCTCTGGCACTGAGGCAGATAAACAAGTCATTATATTTCACCCGTGAGGAAATGAAAGTATGAATTCACTTATCTGGATTGCTAAAGAATAACATTTCATCTGATCTTTGACTATTTCTGTGACTTGTTTCGTCGTGATCTAAGGTATCGATCTTTGCAGTGTCCTTAAAATGAGTAACAAGGAGGCCGGTCATTGGCTGGACTCGATGACAGCGGATGATAAGCATTTTATCAGAGTTGAACAGACACGCAGTCTCTCACATGCAGCTCTGATGTTTTGCCATCTTGTTGCATTAAGAGACTTTGATTGAGAGATACAACTGAATATCACAGGCATAATAGTGAAATGAAATGTTATGGTGACAGACTATATGACCTTATGGTAGCATATAAAGGGGATAAGAAGAGAATGTGACCAAGAATCGATCCCTGAGGCATGCTGTAGATTTCCTTCGCAGTTGCAGAGATGAATCGATTTAAACATACATTTTTCTATTTGATAGGTTTAAGGAGAACCACTTCAAGCTGTCCAGAAAATGTTTTATTGTCTAATATGATAGAACTCTGTTTGTACTGTTTTTGTGCTCCTTTCACTGTTTTTTCTTTAAGGCAATGTCTTGTAATCACTCAATCTAAAATATAAAAATGGTTGTCGGTCCATCTAATCATACCACACCTGATGAGGCAGATTCCCAGATTTGAATTGCTTCCAAATGTTACTTCATCTTTTGCCCATTTAGTCACAAGTGTTTAACAGTTGTGAAATGTTTTTACAGGTATGAACACTTACCCAGCTAACTTAACTAGTTTCATATAGTTTTAAGCACGCATTTATTGACCTAGTTGTAATTACTCTACTAGACATTACTTAATAATCAGATGATGTCATTTTCACAAGTTTCCACATATGTAAAGGATAATGTGTAGAGAGCAGGGCAGAGGGGTTTCATTTCAGTCTGCAGGGGTTCCTCTACAATAACAACCCGCTCACTATTCCCTCTTATTGCACAGCTACTTACTTAAGAAATCAATCATTTTATACAACAGAAAATTAACTTCTTTCATTGATTTTAAAAAGGCATATTCCTTTGTGTTGATGTTCGTGATACTAATGACTGCCCTGAATTGTACTTTAGTTAAATGAATCATGGATGACATGAGTTTTGAGGGGATACACAAGACCAATAGCATCAAATGCTAAGAAATTCAGCCGGGGTATTCCAGCATCTCTGTCTGCCAGCACTTATCAACATTAAGCAACTGACTGACGAGCTCCCTGCTACCATGAGCCACCATGATCACATTACTGTACACAGAAACACTCATCACTCGTTTCAATAAGACCCTCATTCAGTTTTCATCAGCGTGCACAATATGTGTTTCTTCCTGGATTTTTTACCATCTTGAGGTGTAATCGTTACTCATTGAAGAAAGCTTTATCTGAGATGACACTTTGACATGTCGCAGTGGGAGGTGGAAATAAAATGAATGAAGTCTGAACTCCACTTAGCCGCTTCACTTTGGGGGTCCTGGTACTGTGTATGCTTGCTCATCGTCAAACTGTTACTTTATGGGGACACAGGAATGGAACCTTTGTTAATGATAGCAATAATATATAAACCTTTCTGTCTATGATCCATCAAAATATCTTTCAGTTTCACAATTACCAATTAAAATATTCACCTCAAGCATTTCACCACCACAACTTGTCAAGACGCTGTTAGGCTCGAAATAAAGGCACTCTTACAAAGTGCAATTTTAAACTAAAAACGATTATTAGTGTGGCTTAAAAAGCGACATTTGTTTGCGTCTATTGGGCCACAGAACACCTGATGTGTGCACATTTAAACATGAGATCCAGTACCATTTAGACAATTTGCGTATTTACTAGTGGACAGTGTGGATGTGGTTGAGTTCATGTATGAACAAAACCATGACAAAAATACAGATCTTAATAGCTTTAAAATTGTGTTGCTTGAACTCACATCATAAATGCATCCACTTCTGGTTTACATATGTTCGATAAACAAGCTTAATGGTAAATACAAAAAAAAACAACAAGTTGTTATATGAGTAATAGTGCATCAGCAAAATGTGACAAGTCAATTGGAAACTCACATTCTGATTGTTTCTTCCTGCCTCACCTATGGCTTGGTTTGGAGGGAGAGAGGAAGATGCAGTCCTGAGTGCTGAGGCTTTAATAATGTTGTGTGAGTGGCTTGGTAAGGTGTAGGTGTGGTTTGAGGTGGGGCCTTGTGATATAGAAGTGGCCATAGAAATGAGAAATGGCTGTTATGACGTGATTTTGTCTTTTAAGATATAAATAATCTTAAAAAATATCTTATCACGTCTGCATTCTTTATCTCCACTGAAACGAGCCGTCTTCTTCTGCCAATCTGTCAGTGTGAGAATCAACTACTGATCGGAAGACTGCAGAAGATATTTGAAGCATCACTTTTATAAAGCAAGAGTACGAGAAACAGGCACAGTGACGTTTCACAGTTCTGTCTTGAAAGACCTTCCATCAGTGAGGATAGTCTTCAAACGAAGCCTCAAGAGACCCTGTGAACTTCTTCTGAAGCAAACCATCGTTCTTACAATCTTTTCATCCTCGCGCTATCTCTAAAAAATGCTAAAGACACTTTAGTCAAAATGCTGTGAAGAAATGTGTTTCATCTTAGACTATATTCAGCCGAGTTCCCAGTTTGCACTCTCAAGAATCGATTCCCTACTATGCCTCCGCTTTTCCATCAAGAATATCGAATAAGCAGACTAAATAAAAAAGGGCCTGGAGGATCCATTACGTCTCACTGAACTCTCACTTATTGCAGAAGCATCGGATGTGTGGAGCATGTTACGCTTCCATTCTCCTTCCCTGCTGTGGACCATCACAAGCTGTCCATGAGTGCACGTCAGAAGCATGAATAAAAGATGAAAGAAACGATCTCCTTCATAATGCAGTGTTTTTCTCTCTTTCACATGCAGCTATTGTTGTTTGATAAAAAAGCAACAGAGTGAAGGCTGCGGAGAGGAGAATCTGAAGATTGTGTGATTAAACTGGGCGAACTCACCTGGGAATGAAGCTTTTATTTATTCAATACGACTAATGGCTGCTCTATTTGTCTTCTTATGCAAAGCAGCTGCCGATGTGTAATTTACTATGGAGCAAAGGATTGATTCCTCACAACAATGTCACAGGAGGTGTGTGTGTGTGGGTGTGTGTGTGTGTGTGTGTGTGTGTGTGTGTGTGTTTTGCCGTAGTGTGACCTTATACTCTGAGACCTTGAGCTGAAAGTACACCTTGTCGTGGTGAGATCCATGTGGCGCAGCTCTGTGTCTTTATCTCTGAGCTCTGTTTTGATTCCCAATAGATACGCGTTGCTGCACTTTGGCCTTCATGTTCTCTTAAGTTAGTCTAAACTGGACAACATTACACACAGAAAGTTCCATATTAGTGAATGAAGGTTTAGTAAAGATGAGGACTGTTAAAGTTAATTTTTCTACAGCATAAGTATAAACTTTTCATTCGTTAGTCAATCTAACTGATGACTGGCTAAATCAAGCCAGCATTTTATATCCTCATTCGACAACTGGCTTGTTGGTGCTTCAGGAGGGATAAGAAAGGTGTGGGGAATTCAGAGTTCAGTCTGCAAAAATTTGTTTACATTTCAGAAGGATGTAGTTCGTATCTCCCTACAACGCCATCATACTGTAGTCTCTCAGTGAAACCATTTTATGAGAAAAACAATAAAATGCTGTTACAAAGTAGTGCTGCTTCATGTTGGTTGTGAAGTGTTTCGTTTGCATTGTTAATAAAGCTTTGAAAAATTTGTGTTGACCTTTGTTGCGGAGAGAATACGGTCATTATTCTTAAAAACAGAAGTTAACAGGTCGGGAAATGTTAGATTTGCTCATTATTTTGAAGCGTTATAAAAAACAGTTGATGTGAGTGGAGTGTTGTCCCACAGACCTTGCAGGTTGGACACTTAACACACTTCATCTTGTAATCTGTGGCCAGGCAGACCTCTCAACTCTCTGCTGGGCTGCTGGGTGCAGACCAGAGATGGTAAACACTCAAACATGGAGTGACAGAGAGAGTGGGAAAGAGAGATTACAAAACCAGGTGATAAATGTGAGGGAGGAGCGGAGGTTATGACACCGATGGGCCTTTTGAGAGATGAGAGAATGGTTTGACGGCAGGGTGCAGGATGTTCAGATTAGATGAATATATTTTGCTGGGATAGACAGGAGGCTCTGCCGGCACCTTATAACTCATCCTCTTCATCACTTGTTCTCAGGCACAATAGGACAGAATTGCAATTCATATACAAGCCATTACCTGAGATGAAACGGGCAACAAAAAATTGTTCCAAAACCATTTTTTTTATTTATGTACCCTGACGCATTTGTGTGTGTGTGTGTGTATGTTCTGGTACAGGATGTGGTGTTAGGACAGCAACAGAGGGGACACAGTAGTGCTAAGCTTCTAGGATCGTCATCATTACAGTTTGGGCAATTACTGCCAGACATCAATCTACAGCTAAGAATTTAAAGTTTAACTTTTCAACCAGCTACCATAGTGGGAAAAAAGGCTTTCTTATAAAATACACCTTGAAATTCTGATACCATAGATGCTGGATGACGCAGTTAGTTCTCCATTTAATGCTGTACATTTTAAACCTGAGTATTTTCATTTCATACAACTTATTATTTCCCCTCCGCTACCTTTTAAAGGGAAACAATGTACTCTTTATTAAACTACCTTTATGTGAAAATTGCTGATAGTTTTTACTACGCTGATGAGTGAATGTCATTCGCAATGTAGATCAATACGTCTCTCATTTAACAAAGACACCAAAATAAAGTGAAAACATTGATGTTTAAAAATATTTTTAAGAAATAACAACCAATATACTAGACAGATTATAGATATTTGTATGATTTTTCACCTTAAATGAAAAGTAATTTCATATAATTCTTTATCTTTTAAATGTCTGGAAGGGTCCTGTATTCAAATTGTCAAATTATATACAAGCTTATTTTGTGAACTGCTAAAATGTCCTATTAACAATCCAAATGGCATCCTGTATGGCTTTTTCATATCAGTAAATATTGTATAGTTCAAAGAATCCATATCATGTTGTATATTGAAGAAACTTGGAAATTGTCCTTTAGGATGATCGTGAAGATGTAATGGTTTGTTCACTCTGAATTTATTCTCTGTTTCTGTTACTTTTCCAGCTTATGATCACTGTTGCATGCTTTGAGTTCCTGCCTGCTTTCCAGTCAGCCGGTGACACGTTAATTGTTCCCGCCATTAACCAGCCGCAGATTTATACACGATAGCTTTTAAGTTCCCTATGGCTTTGATTTTGATCTCAGTGATTCATTAGCTGTTTAAAGACGGGGGGGGGGGGGCTGTGCATAATGACATGCTCCCTGCCCCTCATGTTAGCCCATCCCACGGCACTATGCATCCATAATGTCAGGCAGGCAGGAAGGGCAGGCAGGATCAATGTTGGTTCTATAGATAGATGAAGCAATGATCTATGGCATCCATAGCAGCCTGTAAGTGAGAAGGCCCTATTTTACACAGGGTCATATGGAACAGTTCACATGAAATTAGATTAAATTAATCAATCACTCTTGGTTTATAGGGTGTGTGTGTGTGTGTGTGTGTGTGTGTGTGTGTGTGTGTGTGTGTGTGTGTGTGTGCATGCATGCTGTGTGTGAGAGGTTGAGATCGAGAGTCTTGGTTTCATATATCTCTGGAAGTGTGTCTTCATATTAGTATGTCCGGCGGTCGGCTGTCCTCTGTGTGATATTGATTGGTTGCATTAGGGAGTCTGCAGGTCAGCGTTTCTCAAACAGGGACAAGAGAAGAAGAGGGTGGAGGAGGGCAGAGAGGAGGCATGGAGGAGCAACCAGAGGGCACGAGGAGATAGGATGAGAAGGAGACGGGACACGAGATGGAAGGATGGAAAATTAAAAGAGAGCAGAAAGATTGATTGGGGAAGATTGATGGAGAAAAGTGGCAGTATTGGAGTTGCTTTGCTCACTAGCTCAGCCCCTCCCTGCTCAAACTCTTTGGTATTGATCTCATGTGCTACAGCTGATTAAAGATGACCTATTGTTCTCGCTTTAATGCTCTCTTTGTGTAGAACATTAATCCTCATTTTTACTCACCACCTCTTAGGTAACTGTCAGTAATATTGTATAAATAATATCATGCTTTGTACTTGTGCCTCAGTGTTTACATAACAGAGTAGTGCAATTAGTTGTATTGATCAAATCAGACTCGCTGACCCTTCAGAGCTCATACTGTATAATTTGTTGCTTCCTCTGTGAGATTTTAGCATTAATTTAAACAGTGTGTGCTGAATAATCTTTAATGTAGTCATAGTTATTTAAGCTGGAATGGATTTTTTTTACAAGATGTAGACTTTTTCCCTTTTATTTCTCTTCTATTAAATGATATTGATTATCTTTAGGATGTGGACAGACAAGATGCCTTCTTCAGTTTAAGGAATTACTGATGGTATTTTTCACTCCTTTCTGGTATTTAAAGACAAAAAACAAGTGAGTGAATTGAGAAATAGTCAACAGCTAAATAAATAAAATAAAAATATTTGAAGCCCTTATGGAAACATAACAATTTATTATAGGAGATTTATGTGTCGTTTCTAACCTTCAGCAGCTCGAGTGTTTTGATGTAATTTTAGCTTCCTCATCTGTCCCTGTTTTGGTCTCTGCTCCATTTCTAGCACAGGTCTCAGATCTGAAATGTTTTGCTCTAAATAATGTATCACACATAAGCCCAATTACAACACCTTGTAGTGTGGAGCTGAATTGAATGCCAGCAAAATTCTCCACGCTCTTTTACAGCTGGTTTTATCGTTGTGTTTATTTATATAAAAAAGCAATTTGAGAAGGAGGAGGGGTTTAGTTAATCTGTTGTTTGTGCCCGGTGACAGAAACCCTGTTTTGTTAGGAGTTGGCTCATGCACGAGATGTGTTGGATTATGAAAGAGAAGATTGGGTTAATTTATGATTTCGGCATTCATCTGGTACCACGTGGCAGCAGCAGCAGCCTCATCTAACGAGATGGGACGGCTTCCCAGCAGCTCACAATTTAGGCTCTCTCCTCTGTTTCCATGGCAACACAATTACTTTGCCCCAGGTTGTGGGAGGTTAGGGTGATAATGTACAGAGTTTAAAGTAATGTGGATGTGCAGTTGTTGATGTTAGGAGAACATATTTTAGTATTTGGTTACGTAAAATTATATTTATATCACTTGATTTATGTGAATCTGTTGGGCGAAAAGTCTCTCATTACAGCTATTAAAGAGAGCTCATATGCTGTTATTTCATGAATGCCTTTTTTAACTACTATATCATAATGCTATGTAACTAGCTGGGATGCAAGACACATTTCAGACACTGTCCGACCAAGTTCTATTAACTAATCAATCTGTCAACTTAACTATAACAGCAGAGTCATTGTACACAAGCGTATAATTACATTCATCTAAATCTCCTGTGAGGTCATTTCAGTTTGCGTGGTTTTGGTGCCCCCAGTGGACAGAAAGGAACACACAGTTCACAAGAGGATTGTGCTGCTTTTGTCCTGGCTAAGCCTTCGCAAATGAGACAAAAATACACCATCTACTTCACAGAGCACATGCAAAGGGTGAAATGCACCTACAACCGTGCTGCGACGCAAATAGCATCTCTTTGCACCAGTGCTGTTTGTGTATATTTAAATGAGCCATTATGCATTCATTTGAGGAAAAGTCGGCCTCTTTTATGCAAATGACATTTGTTGCAAAAACCGCGTAAATTTTAAAAAAAATTAAAAAATCACGGCGCTGACAGCCATATGCAGTGAAAATGTTACCATCTGCTGAGAGTAGGAGGTAACTGCACCCCAGTATTTATAAGGGTATGTCACAAACTGTCACAGACGTAAACTTCCAGTGAAATCAATCTGGGGCGGCCAGAGGCTCACTCCAGATATTTTGCAGATCTTCAACCAGTCAATCTGGAAAAGATCTTCAACGACAACCAGTGACCGTGACCTGGATGACTGAGAACCTGACAACTGTTAAATGTCCTACATTGAAACAGAGATTTCCAAGCCTAGTGAAATTTGATTACACAAACAAACTATTTATATTATAGAAACTTAGGCCAAATAAAACACAGAAAAGCACATACTGTATGTACCTAACTGACATATGGCGATGTTTAAATTGTTTTTTGGTGTGTACCACTGCACTACTGATCTAAAAGTATGTTGAGAAAATCTTTTCTTAGTCCAGTTTCAAACATAAAGTAAGCTCTGCACCTCTCTGTGATGTCTTACCTTTCAGGGCGAGTACAGACTGTAGTGTCACCTCTGTCTCTGTTCTTCATCTTATCTCATGTGTGTGTTTCTCTCTTTCAACAATGTCAGCCTCCTCAGAGCTGAAGGTGTACCGAAAGATCCGTCTCTCTCACCTCTCCCTCCACGCAGGCACCTTCAGGGGCTCTTATTTCACGTTTGACTTTTATTTTCCCTCTCACCTGAGTTGACCAACCAGAAATGTGAAACGCTGTAAAGTGAGCTGCCCCCCGGGGGAAGTCGTGATGCCAAACCTGCGACCTGTCTGCAGAGAGCGAGTAAAGAGAGTCAAAAACTGAACAAAAAAAAACAAACCAGAGGAAATGGGTTAATCAGAGCCGACGGGTGCATGGAGCTGTACATGTGTTAGTGCCTGTCACGGCGTGTGCGTGTCCATCTTTGTGTGTGCCGGCCTCTGGAGGAGGACTGCTTGCTTGGGGACAGGGGGGCTCTCAGGATGGATTCGTCAGGAGCCAGAGGCTGTGCTGTGCACCATTAGGATCAAGGTTGCTATTTCAGGAGGCTACCTGCTGAGGGATGTACTCAGCTCACAGTTTTGATAGCCTCTCCACCCAAGTCCATTAAACGAGTCAGAGGATGGCCTGTGCTTCTGCTGAGTGGCAAATGTATGACCTTATTTTAAAATTTGGACCTGTCATTTTAATTCAGATGATATCAAAAATCATATTTAATATATATGAATGACTGAAATGTATCATATTTCGCTGAGTTTGTCAGTTGCCTCCAGCAGATATGATCACAACATTAGTTTGACACAGTTTTATGTCAGATACCTAAACATTAAACATAAACAAGATTTCTGTTTTAAGGTATGACCTTCTGTCTATATTGTAGGTAAGAAAGAAAAAGTGAAACTAAAATCTCTTGTAATATTATACAACATAAACAATCCGTCATTTTGCTTGGGACTACCGGTTCAAAATACCCTGCAGTTCCTACTTTAATCATGCAACTGTTGCTTCACACAGTAAGTGAGGGCAGGGTATTGTGTGTTTGTGTTTCTTTGAATAAAATGAGTCAGCAGTCTTTGCCGATTGATGTCTACAGCACTGGGACTTTGAAGTGACCTCTTTTGGGTCAAAGGTCACATCTAGCAGTAAATAAGCTGCAGATTTATGATACATGAAACAGTTTAGATCATCACTTTAAATGATTCCCAATTTAACATCATGGGCATGCAAGAATTCATACCAAATATGTGCATGTATGGATGCCTGAAATAAAAGCAATTAAAGTGAATACAGTTATTACAATTAAATGTGGTAGCAAAAAGCTCCTCTTTTGAGGAGTTTATACAGTTTTAATCAGTATCACAATCGTTTTTTTATTTCCTATTACATGTACACATACAAGGAATTTGACTTAGTGTTTTAGTGCAAAAGAAATAGCAGGGACTAGAGCTCCTGCTGATAGAACTTAAATAGAATAAGATAGAAATATAAGAAGCAATTAAAAAATATATGATAGAATATTAAAATATAGTAAAAACACAAAATGCACAAAAGGTGCAGCGGAGGAGCTGTGCAGGTATGTGCATGATTTACAGTCAAACATATCTTCCAGAATCAATCTCCTCACAGTGTGCAGTGTGAACAGAAAATATTCCAGTCCAGTGTGTTTTGATGTAACGCATGAAGTCCGTTTCAGCCTTCACAGTACTGTAGTGTTCTCTGACTGTGGGGCTGGATGAGTGTCTATGTCATGTGGAGGGGGGGGGGGGGGGGGGGGGGGGGGGGGGGGGGGGAGGCAGGAACATTATTTATGTCATGCATCTACCTGCTCTGTTCCTTGTTTTTGTAACTTCTCATTGAAGGATGCTTACAACACAATAACAACAGTATTCACTCTTTCTCTGACACTGAGAGCAGTACAGGCGTGTGACCACCAGTGGTGCTTGTGCCCAAGTAAAGGGATTGGGAAGATGCTGTTCTTCAGTCAACTCGTCTGAAATTACAGTCAATGTGGGCGTTTGTCCTGCAGAGGGCAGAGTTTCACCACTGTCTATACACTGCCTGTTAGAGGACCACTGACCTCCTCAGCTCTGGTCTCCATTTTAACTGTCTCAATGGAAAAGGAGGCTTCAGAATACCTGGATTTATTTTGCATGTTTCAAATCTGTCTGTGCACCTTTTGATGTGTGTCTTGCATATGTTTGAATCCCTTTTCAAGTTGTCTGTGATCCGATCTCCAGATGTGGACAGAGAGGGTTGTGATAACTGGGTGTCACAGAGTAATGTTCTGACTTTTGGTCAAATATTTCTCCATAAATCAAGAGATAAAACAAGACAAATCTCTTTAATTCAAGGGCCCTTTAAACATCCATATTTTTAATTGGGTTCATCGGAGGCTCAAGAGGTTAAGTGGGTTGTCCACTCGTCCTTAGGCGTGACCCTTTCCCTCATAATACTCTTGACTGTCTTTCTAGCAGCTGCAAACATCTCTAAAACCATTAAAGTATGTGTGAAACTACTGTCTCTGAATTCAAGTAAACAACCACAGGAATAATTATTGGGCTGATTATGTATATCCCACTGACAGTAAAACTTGCGACAGATCTTCTGCAGAGGCCTGTATTATTATGGCTCCCTCTGTGACTTCAATGGCAATGCCAGAAAATTTAATTAACTGAAATCGACATTCCAGAAAGGCCCACTGGGGATCTCGCGGCTGAGCAGAGTGGCAGATATGTAAAGCATCGGAGAGAGGGCTGGTCTCACATTCAATTGGTCCCTGTTGTAATTAGCACATCTTAACCAAAATGACAATTTCAACATCAAATCGTATCTGCTGGCTAATGCTGAGGAATTTGATAGCAAAATCCAACAAGTGTGGATTTCTGAAGGTGTCTGTTGAAGCAAAACATAGGAACGACCTCTTTGATTGAAAGTGTTAGACATGTTTGTGCAGCTAAAGAAGAGTGCGTGGACGACAAGTACAAAACGTTCGGATTGTTAAGTTCTTGTTCATGTTGATGAAACAGAACAAAGCGATATGAGCCTCCCCTGCACATATTTATGAGGTGGTGTCGACTCTTAGCTGGAGACATTTCATTAAGAATAAGAGCGGGGGCAGGAGGGGAAAGCAGCGGGGGGATGACTGATCAGTCAGGTGATAGGGATTTTGTCATCCATGGTTCAGTGCTTTGTCTTGAAGCCTGCTGGAAAGCTTGAAAAACATACAAAAGCAGCACTCTTCTCCCTTTTTTATTCTGATTTATCCTTTGTGTTTTCTGGTATTTTTTTTCTTCCTCTTTGTTTCCACATTTTAACAAACTCAATGTGGCTTGTCTAGTTCCATCCAAACAGCTGGCTCCTCAAGATAAAAGGCGTTTTTAATGTGTTTTTTCCCCACCTAGCTTTTTTTGAAGAGGAAAATATATTCTTTGGGCTTGTTTTCACTGAAAGCTCCATGAGAGCTTCTGTGACATTGCCAGGAGATTAACTGTCCTCATATCCCTGCATTCCTGCTTATTTCTCCTGCGTGTTTTCTTTTAATAAAGGTGGCTTGCCTCCTCAGTCCTGAAGCAGACAGACAGACAGACAGACAGACAGACAGACAAGCTGGTGGTCAGCAAAAACTGGTAGAGACTGTTGGTGTGGTGGTGGGAGATGGACAGGACAGGAAGACATGTTTAGTATGTGTTGGAGAAGGTCGAAGGAACTTTGAACCCTGCTGTTTGGTGCAGACGGTCACAGTGTTTGGATAGTCTCTTCTCTGTGTGAGGAGCTGCGTTCATGTCATTGAGGAAGCTTGCAAACTTTCCTGCATGTGGGCCCACCCTCAAACGAACACACACTCTAACAGTCATTGACTTTGTTAGGAGATGTTCTTTTGAATCCATTAATACTAAATATTAAGCCTAACAAAAACAACATGAACACCTTGAGACAATAAGGATTTTTTTGAATCACTGATTGGCAAAGACCTTTGATTCATAATATAATTTAAAGTGTGCAACTTTAGGTGCACTTGCATTTAATTCTAAAGGGAGGCGGTTGGATGTATTGGTGTCAAGCTCCACCTCTCTGTAACAGCAACACACTCATCATAGCTGCTCATGGTCTATTCCTATTGGTGACCCATAAATAAAGGAGAAACCAATGGAAAGAATTGATCTCCAGAAGCATGGAGGAGTGGTGGAGATTTATGCTCTGAGTTGGACTCGGCTGCAGCGCTGCATATCACTCTTTCTGGTGTGTTTTGCCCTTCATCTTTTTTTTCCTCCTGCCCATCAATCTGCCCCGAACTGTAACCGCCAGAACAAAGTGTTCTCTCTCTTCTCTCTTCTTTTTTTAGATACTCACATGTGCCAAATTTCTCCTTTTCCCCCCTTTGATCTCCTGGTGGTTTGTCTTCTCATTTTATTTACCCATGCGCTCTGCTCACCTCAATTTTAAACTGCTTTATTTTTCTCTCTGCTCTGTCTCTCTTTCTTTCACGCTCGCTCGCTCGCTCGCTCGCTCACACACACACACACACACACACACACACACACACACACACACACACACACACACACACACACACACACACACACTTAAACCTTTTAGTTATCCAAAGGAAATTGACCAGACTGTAATACACCTCCACTTCACTTTCTGGAATTTGCTCATTTTGCTGATTTTCTGTTTGATCGGCTCTGACTACAGGTCAGTGAAGCTCCAGGTTTTCTGGTCCCGCATCCTGACTCGTGGTTCACAGCACTGTACATCAACAGAAAGATCATACATCACAGAAAAAAAGAGATTTGATTGCTTAGATGCAGATACATTGATCTGACTGCACCTGATCCGCCTGTTCAGTGTATCCCATTATTTCCTGTAATCCAGCCCTTTTATAAACTGGAATGATAGCAATTAATTAATCCAGCTCCACAGGTACATATGGATTGGTTTGCTCCACATTTGCACATTGTATGGCAGATGTTATCCGTGATTGTGTGTGTGTATAAGAGTGTGTGTTTGTGTGGCTGTGTGCATGCATTTATCCATCTCATTGTGGGCATCCAGGTGCTTCAGGCACTAGGAGACATAACAGACTTGAGTTTATTAATGTTGTTCATTTCCTCTCGTCTGTTCGCCTCCAGCCGCCTGCCTGCTTGGCTCTCCAGTCAAACATTCCACACACTCTGCTGGAATTAAGGGAGAGGCCTGTGGCGAGGCAGGGAGCGAGCTTAGGAATGTCTCTGTTATCACAAGGAGCGAGAATGGAGGGAGGACAGGAACAGGAGGTCAGGGCAGAGGGCCCCAGCTTTGTGAGCTTGACTCCAGTCAGGACTGCTGGACTTAGGAGTGTCCATCAACACATCTTTGATCACTACACAGCTCTGCCCACAGCCTCATGTTTCCACAGAGGTGTGTGCCCAAAGCCCCTACAGAACACATGGGAATCTAATTTTAGAGCTGCTGCTTTTTAAATCAATATCTCCTCTCCTATCAGTGACAATGTCATGTAGATTATCTCATGGCTCTCACACATGTCACACCAGGTTGGCTCTGCTCTCAGTCCACAGTGTGAGCTGCTGGAGATAACTCTGTATACTCACTCACACTGGCCAACTCGTGCATGCTGCTCGTGCATGCGGAGGGACACATTCGCGGGCCGAAGCATCTCTGTGACTTTACCGCTGCCAGAGACAGACCGTGTACTGGCATATGCACGCATGTGTGGTGAGTTGACACGAGATACTGTTCGATATATCGCATGATGAGCACTCGGCATGTAAAATGACAGATTTGAAAGGTTACAGTTAAGGCGATTGGTTTTATTTTGGCTGCCTCACTTGTTAGATGTTAGATGTTCTTCTGGTGAAGGATGAAAGGAGAGGCTTTTTGAAGGTAGATGTTAATCGTAACATCAATAGATTTTTTTTGTTTTTCTTGATCAGTCTTTGCTCAGAACAAATGCTACTGAAAGGTCATATGTCAGCGTGTGTGTGTGTGTGTGTGTGTGTGTATGTGTGTGTGTGTGTAGAAGGTAAATTGTGTTAAGAGACTTTGATTGATGTTGAGTTTGTATTTTGTACTGACTGATCTGAATCATCAGACATCTTGTCTTTGGGGATGGCAGTAAATTGGATGGGGAGAAAAATAAAATAATTCTTACATCGCTGAATTGAAGAGAAATTTGTAATTTATTGACGTAATCATACATGTCTTTTGTCTACTGGCAGGAAAAGGGTTCAGCTCAATAAATCAATGGTTGGTCAGCAAAGTCTACTTACAGCAAGAATATCCTGCATCACATTTCTTCTGTTCTGGGATAGGTTGTCCCATGTCTACATGGGTTTTGTGCAGATGTGCAAGATTCCTCCCACCAATAAGATGTTCATTCTAGGTTAATACTAAAAAAATACCTAAATAAATGCTCCAAAATGGGATGGTCAGAGAAGTCCAGTTGACTTTTTGACAGTACAAAAGATTTGAAGACGTCATCTCAGGCTTTCTGAAACACTTTTCACAATTACAAAATAACCAAAAGTGTAAATTCAAAGTAGTTTCAGCTTAACACAATGCTTCACGTTCAGCCACAGTTCTGTCCTATAAAGCTTGTATATAATGCCTATGATCCACTGATTCAGTGTGAACTTTAATGCAGGGATTTTAGAGTGAAATCCATTTAATCTCATCCGTGTATAATGTCGTGTAGCCCATATACAAAGGGGATTATTTCCATCCTTCTACTGTTCCTGTTGTAGCTCTATGACAGGGTTTACCATGTTAGACGTCAATGATCTTTGCACAGACACCTGAAAGTCTGTCATTTTATGTAACGTGGATTACCATACATTGTGCTTAATGTGGCCGAAATCAGAACACAAATAATAAGTGAAGTTGGATATAAGACACTGAATAAAAATGTGTTTATAGATACATTTGTATATGTTCAGGGTAAAGTGCTGTGATTCAGCCTCTCTCTGGTATAAAATGCTGTGGTTCCACACAGTCCTATGTGTCATACAGTCTGACCTTCCCGTGGGACTGCTGCTCTTGCACATTGCTCTCTGACTAACAGCATGACAGAGCTAATCACAGCCTCAGAGCTGTGCTCTGCATAATGTCCCCTCTGTTACACTTTGTAATTAAAGATTTACATGTTCCATTAGTTGCACACAAGGGATGGACATCAACAAATCCATATGCTCATTTGGTTGCTTGTCTTTCAAACTTGATTGTTTTTTTTTGTCTTGGAAAAGCTTAGATGTTAACAGTTGTAAAATAACAACCCAAAGGTCAAGGTGTATGTTAATACTGCTTGAACATACTGTTGATCTTTGGGAATTCTTTTACCTTAATTTGATGCTTGCTAAAAATACATAACTTGATTTAATTTTATAAAGGGGAATATTCTCATCAGGGACAGAAAAAAGAAGATATACTAATACATTAGATATGATTAACAGTAAATGTAGGTTTCCTGTTTCTATCAGTTCAAATGTGAAAATCAGCATTACAGTTACAATTTATTTTCACCTGCTAGCTACCAAGTGCAGTAAACAAGCTTATCTTTGTGTTTTGTGTTACCTTCAGTCATATCAACAAAGAGTAAGGTATTTTACTTGCTCTTTGTAAAGTGTCTCGAGATAACACTTGTTATGAGTTGACGCTATACAAATAAAGATTGATTGATTGATTGATATCTGCAGCTGCAGGCTCAGCCTCAGGCTCGGTCTGGCGGTGTGTAAAACCTGGAATATACATGAAAGCTAAACTCTATAACATCAACTGTGCAGTATGAACTATATATTAAGAACAGGAGTGCAGGGTTAAGTGTTTACTTTGTGTTGTTGTCTCAGCAGTGTTGCGTCCATATGCTTTGTTTACTGTACATGTCACATGGTCAGACCAGTGGCACTGGTTCAGCCAGGGGGGCCCAGGAGATCCTAAACTGTAGGCAAACAGAGGCTGATAACAGCTCTGCTCACTGCCGGTGGTGCAGCGAGGCAAACATAACCCTTTTGTGTTTTTATTTTTTCACCTTTTTTTGGTCCTTTTTTTTGCTGTTATTATGACATAAAATCAGGATAGTTAAGATGTTGCATGGCTCGCATCCTGTTTGCATAGGTTTGGTGATTCTGGTTATTTTGGTTTCAGTAAACATTTAACATTTAACAACATTTTTTAGTAAGTGCTAAGGCTATAATATAGCTATGATTTAACAGTACCAGTAATCCAAGACAATGTTCAGGAGTTGTATTTATTAGCAACGACTTTCTCCATGCTGTTAGCTGTGAATGTTATGGTCCAAGTCTGGGAGGGTAAATTTTATAAATCATCTTTATATTGAAAAGTAGACATTTCAAACTACTACTTTGATAGTCATCTTAGTCGAATCTTCTGTTCAGAATGACAGAGAGTCTCTTCTTTTTCCAGACAAAGCAACATTGCAGGGCATAGTAATGGTTAGACTAGTGTAGTTTTTTCCCTCTTTTTTTAGTTTAAACCAAACAATTGATAGAAAAATACTCTTGAGATAAATCCAGGCAATACACTTTGACTTGATATGTTATTATTTTCTACATATAGCTCAAAATGTTTTTTTGTTTTTTTTCCCCCCCTGATCCTCCTATTCACCCGGCCATTTTTTTATGTAAACCAACACCCTTGCATTTCTCACTGCCCGGCTTACAGGAAAAGTCTGGATGTGCACATTCAATCTCTCCTCAAGTATGAGCTCACAGGAACTGTCTATATGCTGCAGAAAAGGTCACTGTAAATCCCTGCCCAGCGCGCTAGTCAGTCCCGACCCCGCTTAGGCCCCACAGTGCCCACCCCGAGAGGGGTGGCTTAGACTGGCTTTTAGGTTGGCTCCCTTTCTGCTGAGTTCATCAGGCTGGTCCTTTGAGCAGGGAGCCAGCCCCACTGCCTTGTGGCCCTTTCTCTCTTTTCAGGCAACAAATGTGCTAAAACAGCACTCCGTAATCACTTGGCATTAGGGGTCGTTGTGTTGGGCATTAGCAGTTAGAATTGACCAGTGGGACGTTATAAAAATGAGTCTGACAAGAGAACACCAATGCTGATGAGTCTAGATCCTGGCACTGGACGGCTCGAGGATTAGTCATCGAGCGTAGAGGCTGGGGATTCTGCGGGGTCGGGTCCCATCGCATCTCATCACCACCATACTTGAAACGACCCCTCTGGCTGCCGTGTCTCTATCCGCCTCTCTGGCTGGCTAGCTGGCTCTAGTTCCTACCCTCAGCTGCTTCTCCATCCTCCGTTGTAACATCATTTCCTCTTTGAGGGTCGTGTTTTCATGGGAGGAGCAATTAATGTCATAAACTTAAGACAGGGAGTGTTATGCTGGAGTGGAGGGGCCTGATTTGGTAACATAAAGGGGAGTAATGAAAAGCAGAGTTTTAACTCCTTCTTTACTCCGTTTACCGTCATTATATTCAACATTACAAAAACTCAATTTAATATTGACCAACCAGAAGGGATACTATCACCAATTTGCCCTCTCTGATTTCATCTCTATTATCATCTGCCATCAGTGCAACAGCTACCAGAAATCAATCTGCCTCATTATCGTTGAACCATTAAATCACATTTACCGCACAGCAGCTAACCGCTGCTTCTCTTGTGGGGTTAATTCAATCGATTTTACACAATTTTTGCTGCTTTTGTGTGACAAGTATTACTTCTAAGCCTGAACTGTTCAACCTCTTCTGGGGAGCAGAGTGCCTGCTGCTTCCACTCCTCCTCCCAGCGAGAGCAGCTTCATACTGTTGGAATTTAACAGTAACAGGCAGTACCATGGGAAGAATCACTGACTGGGCTGCTGGGGAGAGGAGGGGGGGGGGGGCATGTCCTTTCAGGCTAACACCAAGTTCACTGGACTTGAAACAATCCCTCGTTTGCTGCAACTTTGTGAGTCAATATGTTGTAGTTTATCTTTCTCTCTGTTTCTTTTCGCTCTCCTTTTACTGACCTCTTATCTTCAGTCCTGTCCTTGTAGTCTCTTATTTTTTCTTCTTCTCAACTTTTCCATCTTTGTATCAACTCCTACTGCATCTCTCTGGCTTTCTTCTCCCAAACAGGCACATTTTTTCTCCTTTTCTTCGTCCTGTTATCCCTTTACTCTTCTACTCTAGTCTCCTGTTCTGCTCTTGTCTTCCTGTTTTTTTTTTTTGTATTCCTTTCCTTCCTTTTATCATCTCCTTTGCCTCTCTCATCACATCTCTTTATTGTTTTCAAGTCACTGTGCTGTGAAGGATGTACACTGCTGACCTCTGTATTGTTATTTTGTGGCCCAAAACACGTCAGTCGACGAAATACAAATATTGTTGATACTGTAAAGGCCTTTTCCTGGACTTTATCAGGGACTGAGTTTGTGTTAATTATTCTATTTAAAGAAGTCTACAAGGCTGTCTTCTGTTCGCTCAGCTTTAGTTCCACACTGTTCTATATAAAGAAAACATTTATCACTCTATGACAAATGACTGAGTCTGCTGCGTCAGTGTTTATTCTCCTGTGATAACAAGTGATAATAACAGAGCAAAATGATGTCAGACCTGTGTGTTCCTCATAAGATGTAATGTATCTTTTATTTGTTATACGGACAGTTTGAATCACTGTATGTCTTTGTTATCAAAGAAGAAGAATGAGACTGAAATGTCCCCAGAGTACTTAATGAAAATGTCTTGTCTTCAACTGAAGTATTGTTTCTATTGCCAGTGCAGAATTGTTCTTTGGTTGGTTTAGATAATATATCCTCTTTTTCAGAGGATGACAATGAACAGGCCTTCCACCCACTGCTGGTCAATATGAATAAATATGCAAAGTCAGTTGGTGATGCAACCTGAGAGAGAACAGAAAACAGTCCTCTTCCTCGCTGTCATAACATATACACTCAAAACATCTCTCTCTCTCTCTCTCTCTCTTTCTCTGTGTTTCTTTCTCTTTGCTCCCTCTTGTGCACCAGGTGCCAAATATTCTGCAAGCGTTGTTTCTCTTTCCTTTGTCTGAATGACAAAAAGCCAGCACTTTAACAAAATAGATGAAGCCATCAATGTTTCTTGTCTGCAAAGGGCTTCTCAGAGCATGTGTAGTTATATCGACACACAAAGGGTTGTTGTCAACGTTGTTGTCACGGTCTCATTTACACTGCAAACAGTGCAGACAACATGGTGTTACTGTATAGGATTCCTTTTTCTTTGGCCATCTCATAAAAAGTTAATGTGACTCGTGTCAAACAGTTGGTCTGAATGAGTCAACAAGTGTTGATCTACTTGTTGGCACTTGTATGAGAGCTGCATGAAAGGGTTCTGAACGTGCTCTTACACTTTCACACTGACTCCTCAGGTAGTAGGTGTTACAGTTTGCTGTTAATGGTACTGACCTTTTTTTATGGCGGTGGCATTTATCACTTTACATACAGTTGCTCCTTTACCTTTGCGGAATCGTACAGAAAATGTCAACTTGTATCAGAAAATATCCTGTTTATCCATCAGATATAAGCAGCAAACACGTATGGTTCATGGAGGGCTGGATGAATATTTTCTATTATCAAACTGATTACCACCTGTACATACCCATGTCCGCACTAAATAGCCACATGTAAGCAAATTTTTCTTCTTCTGCTTTCAGTTCAAATAAGATATTTTTTTAAATGTTTGTCTGCAATTTGAGTGTGGACAAATATATGTTTGTATTTAGGCTATATGTTTTATAAAACCTTACTAATATGAAAAGGACCACATAGATGCAGAAGGAATAATGTGTTTTTTTTTTTAAAAAGAAGCTATCTCACAATTGAGATTTTTTCATTTAATAATCTTTTTTTTTTTTGCTTAGTGTATACTGATGTGTGCATTATTGATGTTGCCTTAATCTAAAATTAAACAACTAATGGAGACCTAAAGAGAAGAGGACACACATCATAAAGCAATCACATAGGCAGTTTCAGCTCCAACCTTGCAGGAGTCCCGTAGAAATACAGCACAGTGTCTTTGCAGACATTCTGGCATCACTGTTTGCTTTTTCACACGTGTAAAACAACAAACTTAACAACACTTAGAAGTGATGCAGGTTTGGATCTGAGGTAACGCAGACTTCACACTGAATCAGAGAGCAACCTGAATCTCCTCTTCGCACAAAAGTTTGAATTTGTTTGTGTTGTTTGTCCTGTAAACTTCTCAAAGACAATTTGAAAATATCAGTTAACTGAGACCTGACCTGCATGCTGAGCTATTGGATGAGTCATTTAGCTGCATTGCTGGACAACTGCTAAATGAATCTGCTCTTTGACAGAAGTAGATTGTGCTCGCAGAGCATAGCAGCCTGGTATCTGCAGTAGCTGTCTGTATTAGCCTTGTAAATCCTCAGTCTTCCTTGAAAATCAATTACATGCCACTTACATTATGTGTCGAATGGCATTTTAGTGCCTGCCGCTTGCTGTCAACACGGTAACTTGAACTGCAGCTGTTGGACTTACTGAGACATAATTCTGTCTCTCAGTGGGGCAGCTTTGGAGAGCTTGGGTCTGTAGCCTATTCATTAAGCTGTCTGTTCACACCATGCCTGGCCATTCACACATGTTGGCCCATACACAGATGCATAAGCACTGACACATGTACAAAAGTCATGCTCTATGGAAAATAAGTGTAACTATGTTTAGCTTTTACCTGGCTCCCATTGGATTCACACAGGTGGAAAGTATTTGGAAACAGGTTTTTTTTTTAATGATTTCAGCTAAACTTAGCACAATGGATTGGAATTTAATCAGTAACAGTATTTATAAGATTTTAGTTTCAACTTTAACAGTGTTCATATTCATATTAGAATAGAATAGGAGTTAAAGGGCTGTCTATACGACATCTGTAGCTTTCCACTCATGGTATAAAGTACGACAATAAGCCTTTTCACACAAGATACAAATAAAGGGACGGATTACTTTTATGAAAAAGAAAGATCATATATGACATGAGCATGTTGTTAATTGTTAAATACAGGGCTTAATAACTATGAGAAATAAGGATGGCTTCAGTATAGGCCAAACAGAGATGACAGGTGTATATACAGTAAGCCAGTTTGATTTATAGTTCTTTCCTCTAATACTGATGGACCTGCACCGTTTTTAAAGAGGGATCAAATTCCTCCTGTTCATCTGATGTGGATGTAAACACTCTCAAAGCTGAAGGGAGGGCCGTAACACCATTGTCTTTTTTTTATTCCAAATCCAAGGCTGCGTAGTTGATCTTAAAAGATGAAAAACATATCACTGTCCTAATGATATCTGATCATACTTTATGTCATGTATTGTAAATATATTTCACTCTAGTGTATGTCCACAGCTATGGATTACAGAGCAAGGCTGTGACTAATGACTATTTGGAAGATACGCTGCAAGTTTTCATCAGCCAAAATGTATAGATTTTGTCTGTGCTCTGTTATTATAGCCTCAGGTGGATATTTATTGTAAGTGCTGCCAGACAGCTTAACTGCAGCTTTCATTACAGCCTCGCTCACTCTGTCTGAAACCTGTGAGAAGTAACGGTGCAGTATAATTGCAGTATATTTCTGTGTGGCGTCCTAATATGTGAAAGATAATGTGTCTTTGCGAATGATGTCATTGTTTTGCGTGCCTGAGTTTACCTGGTGAGGCCTTGAGGATGAATTTTCTGCTCGATCTGTCACAGTACATGTGATCAGTGTCTCTGAGCTGCATGCATAGACAACACCTGGCAAACAAACACATGCTTTCAAATCTAACCAGAGAGCTTACACAGGCTCCATGGATACTGATCAGTGTTATTTGTCTGCGGGATGCTAGCAGCAGGTTGACTGAAGTCTTACATTGTCCCTATCAGTTAATGTGGACGAATTATGTGGATTTATGAAATGTGTTCAATCTTTTATTATGATTTTAACTCAAAAAGTTGATTTTTAAAATGTTGCATAACATCAGCTGTACCTCATTCCTCATCAACAAGTTTTCACACACAGTTATATATCTTTCACTCGGTTTATTGCTGTGGCGCTGTAGTGGTTTTAGAGCATACTTGTTAACACTAGCAAATGTTTGAGCCATTTGCAGTCACACATATCAAACATGTGTGGAAGGTGAGTCTCACTGTGTGTATAATGACAAATACTGATAGATTAGTCTATTTCAGTGAAAATAAAGTGGATGAAAACATCTCGCTCTTACACCTTTAGTGCTAACTTACATATGCATATGGACATTTAGAGGTCTGTTTGCAGAAATATTTTTTCTTTTTTGCATTTTTTTGTAAAACGTGTTCATCTCCCTTCTCTTGACTTGCTTCCTACTGTTCATCGATCTATTCAACTCAAATAATAAACAATCTAATAGACGTATTATTCCCCTGCATTAACAGAAAAAAACCTCTCTACAATGAATATCTGTTATTAAAAACACCACAGAAGCATCCTTTCTGCTCAAAGCGTCGACCTTTGGACACATTTTCTGATGCGTCCTTTACTATTTTGTAAGAAGAGAGAATTCCTGTCAGATTAAATGTAATTGATGTTGTCCTTTAGATTCAGGTCTTCGCTACTTATTTTCTGTCTTTGCCATCCAGTGTGAAAAAAACTATAGGATGTCAGCAAACTATTTCCCTGCACTGAAGCGCACCTTGGTGTAATCGGATGATAAAAATCACACACAAGTGCAACCTGTTCAGAAGATATTCAACACTTACCTGTGACCCTGAAACACTACTTCTTCAACTGAAAAGCCCTTTTTCCCGTTTTAATGGAAGAACATTTTTATGGGAAGTTTTTTTTTTCTGCTTTTTGGAAATGCTGCTGGATTATGTTATCAGTCTTAGAAAATGGACTATAATCAAAGGCAAAGGAAACATTTTTGCATAAAGTGTGATTTGAAACTTTGGAGAACAGTCTGTTCTTTCTCTCTGTTGGAGGACACACTGGCAAAGCACAGACACTTTCTAATGTTATGTTCATCGAGCAACAATAGAGGGAAACGGTTGAATTGCTTTTCATGAAGTATTTACTGGCACACTCAAACACTAACATGCATTCACATACACACACACACACACACACACACACACACACACACACACACACACACACACACACTAGATTGAGCGGACTACCTTGTGTATTGTACCTTGGGATGTGCATTATTTTTAATTTAATGTTTCATTCTGCAGCAAACAATGGGGTCGTCACGTGGATGGAAAGCATGATGTAATGGTTACTTTTTTCTTCACGAGGTCTATACAGTGTATTGAGTGTTAATGGGCGTGGATCACACACTAGACAAAAAAATAGTAACACTCAGTAGGTTACCGGTTTGGTTCACGGGAACAGGCTGTTTTCTTTACTGTGAAATCACTAGACAAGCAGCAAAGTCGTGGAATTTCAAGTAGATCTGCTTGTGTTGTTCTGCAGCCCGGGCCGTTCTTTGTTAAACTCCTTGAGATAGCGCTTAGTGGAGTTCTGTCTGGTTCAATGCAGCGTCGCCTGTGTTCTGTCTCTGGATCAGGCACAGCATTTTGTTTTTTTGTCTGTTGAGAAGAGAAATTTAAAAGTGAGCGAACGACAAAGAGGAAAGTGAGAGATTTTTATTTGGTTTGTTGATCACAGGCTGGCTTTTAGAGTAAATGCCCTTTTAAGATCAAAAGTAGCCTGGTTCATTGAAGACACACCATGATACATTTAAAAAATTAAATTAAATTTAAATTAAATTTAAATTTAGCACTCCAAAGTTTTTCTTCTTCGTCACACAAGTACTAAATTGAACTGACTATGTCTCTAAATAACAACACTTCAAACTATTCTTACACAAGCTATTTTTATTTTTATTTTGAGGTAGTGAATGAATCAGAGCTAAACACAATTGAAAAGGGAAGACATTAAACTATCAACTCCAATAATAATGAACCCCTTTGAATTGTGTGGAAATCTTAATATGTCATGCATTTGTTTTAGCTGAATATGCTATTTATTTTAATCAGGCTTTATTAGATTGAATAATTAATAACTGCTAATATGTTTCAATGAAGTGCTTTTTCAAACAATCTCTGAGGATCAATGACACACACTTTGGAAAGCCATGACTTTCTTACCCCCTTAAATGTCATGAAAAGTGGTTCACACATTCCCATTCCCCCGAAGAAGAACTGTGATCTTCTGACCTTTCTTTTGCTGAAGTGAAAATGTGAATTCGTCCAGCACTTCACTTCTAATAATAAGTGCATATAATAAGGCTTGACTAAGATGATGGACATGGTTAACATTATACCAGCCTAGCATCAGCATATTATTATTATAACTGTATTGTATGTTTGCATGCTGGTGGTAGCATTTAGCTCAAAGCACTACAACCTGAGAAAAGCTGTACAGAGCAGCTAGCATAAGTGTAGACTCTGTTTTTTCCTCAAGCAACTTGTAAGATCCATCAGTATGTAGTTTTATTAAGAGACTTTCCAACCAACCACCTGCACAGTGATCTCTTATTGTTATTTATTGAGTCAAATAAAGATTGATGTTGTCTTAAATCTATGGTGGTGGGCATTTATAGCTTTAGGATTAGGATAGGAACACTGTTATTTCCACGACTTCTCGGGTGAATGAATATAACCCTAAACCCCATTGGGTGTTGGATTTAGCACACTAAAGTGTGTGTTTCTTGAATTTCCGAAACCACATATTTGTTTACGGTTCAAATCCTCACAAAAGCCTGAACAATATTGACCTGGAAGTTGGGGGGTTGAATTTGAGAAATACCTCTTAATCCTGTAACATGATACTAAACTGTTGGCCTTTCAAGCAGAGTTGTGACATTTGTACAGTTTATAGAGGGTTGCATTACAAGCATTCCCATTTGTGGTTTCTACCGAGCCGATGGATATTGTCAGTGAAAGTTTTCTGAAAAGCAATCGAAGTGAAAAATATATTCTAAGACTTCTGATACTGTCATTGATAACTGATCCAGCTTTCTGAAAATGTGTCTAACTGATATCAGATATCAGGATTGTATCGATCCTTCCCTTAAAATAAGATACGACTGAGTAGCCAACACCTAGCGTATTTCCCCTTCTGTGTCATGGAGCATCAATGTTGTCAAAACACACCGTCCGACATAATCATCAACATGGGAGCCATAGCTGCTTATTGGAGTCAGGCCTATTTGCCTTTTCGAGGGATTTGTTGTTGTTGTTGTTGTTGTTGTTGTTGTTGTACAGATAGTCTTCTCAACTATTTATTTAGCAGCAACAAACTTTGCGAAAACATTTTTCAATCATTTTTTGCATGGGAAATGATATACAGTTATACCTCCAGGTGAATTGCCGTAGTTAACCTCTTCTATATATTATGTGTCAAGGAATAATAGATAACGTCAGTCTCCAGAAGGTTTTTATTTGGGAGTAGAAACAAAGAGCCTTTGGACCTGAAGGGCAGCCCTGAGTCAACAGAGCAGAGGAGGGATAATACCGCCTCTCACAGACACCTAACTCAGGACAGATGTAACTAGAGAAAAACATCTGTTTAAGAACTTTCACCAATGCTAAACAAATGGTTCACATCGAACCTTACACTCCTCTTCATCCATCATCATGTAATTGTGTTTGTTACGTGAACTTCTCTTTGCGCATCAGAAGCCAGCTTTACTTTTTTTTTTTTTAAATGTGCACATTATGCTGTTTCACTCTACATTAGCCTTTTTGCTGCAGGAGAAGCTGGGGTTGACTGAACCTTGTGATGTGCTCCAGCATTATGTGGGCCTGCATGTTCGCCTTTGTTTTCCATGTGTCTGCTCTTCCATGAGCGCACCTGAGCTTTGAAGCCTCCGCTGCATGAAAAAGTGTTATCTCTATGCTTGTGTGTGTGTGAGAGGGAGAGCGAAAAAGAGAGAGATGGGAGCAGAGATGCAAGCACAGAGGACAAAGATAGCTTTGATCACATTGGAGTGTCACTAATGTCCTGCTTCTCTCTGTTGAAACATCTGAGGTAGCATCACAGCTGTGGATGTGAGCAAGAGGCGAGCAGCAGAGGAAAAGCTGTCCGTTTTAATGGTGACAAGCAATATTTTCTTGCTTAGTTTTGTTACTTTTTTATAGATTTTTGTTGCTATTTGAAACCTGTGTGACCTGAGTGATCATGTTAAACATCCTGCTGTCCGCTCTGATCGATCCTGACAGGCGATTGAGGAGCTTCAGAAGGAGCGAGCGACTTGCATCCATACTAGTATGTATCCTCCAGGGCATGCTTAACATTGTTGTCTGTTTTTTAAAATGCATTTTCCTCAATGGGCTGAGTGTTCTAGGATTTTGGTGATCCCTTATGTTGAAAACGGTATGTCCCAGTTAATATCTTGTCAGAAATGAGTATGTTTCAATGGCTGAAGTATGTCTGCAGGTTTTAGAGTTGTTCATCCTTCTTGATCCTCTACTCAGTGGGACCTGGCCTTTCTGGAGGTCAACCTCTGCTTGCAACTCTCAAAACAGGTCTGCTACTCCTGACTGGCGGTATTTTAGCCTTGTAGGATTATGTCTGGTGGGAATTAACTCCTTAGACCACCAAGGCTGCCGCCCAAGCCCTCCTCCTCACACATAGAGGAAGTGACCATTAAAAGAGCTAAATTTAGGGAAAACTATTGCTCAGTTTGTTTGGAAAAGATAGGGTGAAACGATAGCATGTGTCTCCGTGTGCTACTTTGCTCACAATCATACTCGTAAGTAGGCAACTGTAACACCTGACACAGAAAACGTTCATATTCTTAAACTGTGTCCTCATTACGTGTTTCTCCATTGGCTCACTTTATTATTGCATGTATTGTTTGCTCAAAACAGAAGTAAACTGTAAAACAATATAAGCAGAGATTGTTGCATCCTGTGGGTGGGGTCTGGTTTGGGAAGTCCTTAGAACTACACTGAATGGCTTTTGTGGTTTCCTGTGAGGTGACTTATCAACCACAAACACTGCAAATTCCTCGACCCTGAGTAATGTTCTCAAATCAGGAATGATGTTTAGTTTATGCACTCTTTTTGTAACTTACCAGTTCAATTTAACCTAAAAAAAGAGACCACACAAACACCTTGAAGGGAAATCGTTTCGGCCATTTGTTATATGCAACTAACTTTTGACATATGGTATTCTGCTCACATTGCTTATTCTTCTGATTTTTTTTTTAGGGCCAGCTTCTTTAAATAATTTCACCCATTTGCTGTTGCTTTGAAGGATGTTTCTAGAGAATACAGATTTCTTCCGTTTTTCCTATTTTTAAAGGCTCCTGTAATCCTTGCGTAACAACCTCACACAACATTCACCATCAGCTCATAGTGAAAGTGAGCATTCAGCATCGGTTGGGACAACGGCGTCGCTTCTCCTTATTGTATCCCGGACGCTTTATTTCGTGGGATAACGGGGGAAGACACGTTTTTTTAGCAGCCATAAAATCAGATGCAAAAAAAAAAATGAAGACACAATAACCCACTTATTTGTGTTTTTCACAGGTAGAGAAACAAAAAAAGTCGTTATATTGGGTGACCCTTTGTGAAGTGGATAATGCCCCCGTTTTTTCAGCGCCGTGCACCCCTCGGTGAGTGTAATGGTTCGTTCCGCACAGGAACGACACGGCCGATTCTCGCAGAGCTGAGAGCAGGGAGAGGTTTACACAGCCTGCCATTGCTGTAGCCTACTGCACCGTCCCAGTGATGCCTACTATTCTCAACTTTTCATCCAGAGGTTAGCGACGAAACAGACAAGCAAGGTGGCCTTTATTTGCCTTTTTCCGAACTCGAGTTTCTCCCATGACTCGATATCTGAATGGACTAACCTGAGCGTTTCGGCCGGCGAAGATAAAATAATGAACTTTGGACTTTCCTCACGGCTTTTCGTGACATGTTTCCCGTCGTCCTGGATAAAATAAAATAACAACGTAGCCCGGCGTGGCGGCAGCTGGGCGAAAATTCAACTAGGAGGGAAAAAAAGCGCACTAACCCAAGTGATTAACAAAACAAAGACACAAACAACTTTTAACCAAATAGTTTTGAAGCGGAATAGCAGTGTAACATGTCCTCCAAAGCTTCAACTAAGGTGGGTACCTGCGCGGATAAAATTGATGTGTTTTGCAAAGCTGCTGGCGTTTTTTTTTTTAAATGTGTGTGGCAAAGTAAAGAGCTAACTTTGGCTAATTTTGAACAACAAGCTAACCCAGGTCTCCATGGCTTTGTAGACCATTGTTAATGTTAATAGTAATGAAGTATGCCTGCTGGTGGCTGGTTATGAATGTGTGTATGTTTGCTTTGCTCAAGAGTTCTGAACCCTTAACCTTAAGGGACAGAGCTCGGTACCACCCATGCTGTTTCTACTATGCTAGGGTCAAATTGATCTGACTTTTTTTCTGGTTTGAAATGTTTACAAGCTGCCTCTAAGTGTTCATAGAGGGTCCAACTCACCTACCTGTTGATATCAAGACTCCCAGTTTTAACAGTTTAGTAAAACAGGGACAGGAAATCCATCTGGATAACTAACCGAGTCTCTGACATAGCAGCATCCCCTTTAGACCCCTCTTTATATTTTATTAGATTTGCCCTATTAAAGGACATTTTTTACAATATTTTTGGTTTAGGTTAAGTTTTGTTGTAGGTTTTATAAATGCAAGACTTGGGAAACTGTTAACACTATTAGCAAGGCGATGGTTTTATTAATTTTATCAGTTAAACTTATTTTTTTCAAGTCTCCCTTTTGCTCACTAAAGCCCCTTCGAGATCCCTGAAGCCCATGTTGGAGGACCACAAGTTTATGTTGTTTACACCCAGCTGTAAGGAATTGCCCACCATTCATCACTGGCTTCTTAAAATCAGAGCTTATACCAATTAAATGTCAAAGTATTTTAATTTTTTAGTCACATACGAATAAGGTGTTGAATTTGGTTGGAAACTGGGTCAAATGTTAAAAGCAGTATTTGAGCTTTTACTACAGGCCTTTCCCCACATGCATCATGCTATTTCAATGTTTTTCAGAAATAAGAAGTATAGAAAAAGTTGTGGTGGATAAAATTTAATTGGGTCAATCCTCAGAGACCTTAATATTTTTGCACAGTGTATTCAATCATCTTTTCTACTAGAGGATTTATTTTGTTCAAGTGAGGAATGTGCTCTGTTTGTCCAATAGAGGTAGTGTTATTCAGGTTTGGTAGGTTGTTCCTGTCAGACGAAACCAGCTCCGTCATGTCGATGACGTTATGAGGGCCTTGGTCACACCTTGACATAAGACTTACTACTATAGTAAGCTCACAGCTGGTAATAAGCCAAAACATTTTTCATGTGCTTCAACATTGTTGTTTGTTTTAAACTAACAGTGAAACTAAACTAATAACTGGATGTTGTTGAGAAAGCCTTTCCTATGGGTAACAACGTTTTTAGTACTGTGCTGCAGTCAAATATACAACAATGATCACAGTGTGAACATTTAGCCTGACAGAATAGACTATTGTCTGTAAAGCAGTGAGTCCCTACTGTCACTATTTGCAGACATTAAGACTTAATGTCCTGTTGCTTTCTCAGAATAAACTTGGGTAAGCACAACAAACATCAGATCAGTGCTTAGTCACAGATACATAGGTTTATATTACAACCTGACCAACATTGAATTTTTAAAAACTGATACAGATATTATTTTTAGTGACTGCAACATTTTGCAAAATACTTTAAACCCTGCAAGCGGATTCTTGATCAGGAAGGAAAAGACACTTTCTCTTTGTAGATTTTGCATAATATGACAGGAAAATGTGCTGAGAAGGCTGCTTTCTAAAACAAACAACTTAAACAATATTTAACATTATTCTAAATACAAGTAGTAAGTGCAAACTACCAGTTGTGATGCTCTGCACATTTGTTGAGTCTTGTGCCGCGAAGAATAGGCACAGAGCAGGCTCTGCTTGGAAACTACACAATAAACTTTTTTTAATCACAGCAAGCATTGTTATCTGCATTAAGTGTTTGGTAGAAAGCTTTTCATAACAGCTTCTAATTAAAACTTAATAGATCGATACCATTATATCTGCAATAGACCAATATTGGTAGATAATATTGCTAATCAATGAGTATTTGCTAATTATTATTTTTTCCGTACAATAAAATACGTCAGAAACTGACCTCCCGGTGGACGGCCATTTTTAATCCGGTGTGTACTCTGTAAAACAGTGATCGTAACATATGACTCTGTGTGAGAGCTGTCCACGGGTCTGTAGTAACAGACACTTTGTCAACACATTGCAAATCAGCCCATAATTCTGTTTCTCTTTCCTCGTACATCTTTTCCACTCTTGTAGCTGTTGTTCGCCAGGATGGTGGCTTGTACTGCGACTCAACAAACGCCCTCAGCTAGTGGAAGCTTTTCCTTCCAAATAACGTAATGGTAGCATATCTCCAGTCACCATTTTTGTTATTAGCATGGTAATTTTGTCCACTCTGTTGTCTGTCTCCGCTGGTTTTCCTTGTGCTTTAAATACATGTGGTAAGGCATCAAACTAGTATTTCTATGATATGCAAGTTGAATGCCACATATATTTTGCTGCACATAATCATCGTCCTTTGTTTTTTTTGTTATGTTTTCTCGCCTTTTAGATTGATGTGCCCCTAAAAGTTACCATAGCTGCTGCAAAGCAGTTTTTGTTGCTGTAATCCAGCTAGCTGTGTGTATGTTAAATAGAGCTGAAGCCGTGGTGGAAGAAGTTATAATGCTGAGTGTGTACCGTTAATTTCTTTCTTACTAAGTATATTAATTTATATATTATTTATATTCATTCATTCACTTGAGTACTCGTACCCATCCCTTTTACCAATGTGCCAATACGTTGTCACCAGGGTGGATTCTTCAGAGGAAGATTGTAATTTCCATTATATGTTCACTAAGTGTTCAAAGAGCTATGTAAAAAATTCAGAATTATTGGTTATCTTATTGGTATCAGCCATTGGAAGCAGATGTTTATCTGCATCATGTATCCCTGATTAAGAGCTTATCTGCTTGATGACAGAGGGATGACAACAGAGTTATCTGTTGGATAAAAAGCATGATTGTAGGAGTGGAAGAAGAAGTCATGTTACCTGATTTTAATGGTCAAGTCATTGATTGGGTGATGAATTATTGTATGTTTCTCATAACTTTGTGTTTTTATTTATGGTTTGAAAACCATATCGCAGTGATAACTAACTCTTCATATGTTGAATGAATGAATGAAACCTTTTTTACCCCCTAGGGGAATTGGTCTTTCACTGAGAGCATGATAACATAAAAGACACCAACAACCATACAGGACAACACATAATCATATGAAACACAAGCATTTAAATACATACATACTAAAATACAACATTAAAGCATTGCATGATTAACTGTATAGTAAAACAGTTTATAGAGGGTTTCTTTTATCAGTTGTTTCTGAAGAGCAGACACTTTGCACGATATTTTTTGTTAAATAACTGGATCACCATTGAGGTTGATGGGGATATTCTCACATATATATTTCATAAATATGTCAATATCAGAATACAGTCCTCTAGGTTTTATTTCATCCTTGTATCTTGTTTTATAATAAAAGCCAAGTGAACTGTGTCTCCTAAACAAAAACCTAGTGACTTCTATCCAGGGGTCACTTCACTGATTAGCTATCAGTGCAAAGACAGTAGACACAGACAGACTTTCTTTTAACTAAGTTCTGTGGTAACAGCCTCAAACATGGGTACATAATACATTTCAAGTCTGACCTGCTTTTGCCTCGGTTTAGCTTTCTCTATAGTATATTGACTTTATTCATACCTACCTGATGAGTCAAGATAAACTGCTGGAACACCGCTATTAGTCACACACCAAGGGAAGTTTCAGTTAATGATCAACAGGGATACAATTCAGCAGTGCTGTCTTTCAGGAAAAGAGTATCATCTGTGGGTGTGTTCACTTCATGTCTCATAGGTCAGTGGCGCTAATATAGTGCATTAGTGCTTAAGTGTGTCATTGGGTTAGTGTGATGTGTCAGTAAGTATTCAACATTCACTAATTTGTGACAACATTAGCTAGAACACTTTGCCATTTTGTCTAACATAATCAAATGGTGCTTTAACACTTGCAACTGAAAACCTCTTGACATTTTCAGAATGAGCTGCTCATGTGAACGCAAAAAGCCAAATGTTTCACTCCTCCAAATATACATGGGATCTCTCCTGCCTGCCCCCAAGTACATTTTGAACTCAGGGTGAGCTGATTTGAGAATGCAGCAGGAAATATGATGTTCCCTTTTCTTTTGTTGATATAGTAAATGTCTTTATTGTGAATTTATTTTGAATTTTGAAATATTGGCATCATAGCTCTAGACTCGGGTGCTTTGTCCGCCACTTCTTTTTTACATCATGTCTTGTCTCTTGAGACCCCTCTGCCCCACATCATGGATGGTCTTTGAGGTACATGTGTGAACAAGCAACCCAGAAAGAATTCAGTGGCAGTCTCAGGAAAAATGTCTAGAAATTTTCAGGAGTGGATGCTGCAATTCATGTACTTGCAGAATAACAGTTTCAGTTAATTGCTGCTTAGAGGAGGATGTAAATATATGAAGCCAGAAGGAAAATATATTTCCGTTTAGTGCCTGTTCTGGGTCCAAGGAGAGTGGAAAAGAACAGTGTATACAAAATACTGGTTTAAACTAGCCTTATTCCTGCCCTTTAAATCACAGCCCACATTTAAGATGTTGACAAGCTGTTCAAGGTTTTGATATTACCGTCCATGACGTCATTGCAGCCTTTTTGGATCAGTTAAAGGAGCAACCATGATTGTCGGTTAGTCATTTTGAAAAATATCACTGTCAGGCAGCTCAGGAAATCTTAAGGCCCTGACACACCCAGGAGCTTGTCGGCCGTCGGTCATAGCTGGACCGTCAGTGTGCGATCGTTGCCCTAGTTTTTGTGGTGGGTCCGGCTCCGTTGGCCCTGTTGGCCTTTTCCCCGGCCGATTCGGCGTCAGTCGGCGCGGTTGGTGAGAGGAATCACTCTGATTGGCTGTTCAGGAGTTTCATGTAACCAGCTCTCGACAGAGGTTTGGAAAAGACAGTCTGCTGGTTGGCTAACATTTGAATGAAGGCTGACACGTGTAGAGATATCAAGAGAAAATTGTAATTCAAATTGAGGTGGGGATACATTTAAGACAGATAATAATTTGACTAAATTATCAACTGTAAATATAATTGTATAATACTTATACTATTCATAAATTCGCTCAGCTCATTTTCATATACATATATTTCATATTTACATTTTTGGATTAACAAATAATTTTACTGATCACAAACTAGTTAAAAGCCAGATTAGCTCACTAGAAAGTTGACTTAATTTCATTTGAGTAAATGTTGACCTCATTCTTGGTGTTTGGCCTTCGGTAATTCCTGCTCATTTTTGTGAAAGCAACACGAACAAAAAAAAAAAAAATTTACAACATCAGTAGCCCCTCAAGCCTTTAGACTCGTGTTGTGAGACGAGATACTGGAATAAGTGGAAAAAGGCATTCAGATGAAGGAGGTTGTATTAATTAGAGTTGCACAGCGGGCCAAGAACTGCCTCTATTTTCCTTTGATGATTACACATCGCCATTTACATCAATGGAGGAGGGAAATGTAATTAGAGGAGCAATTGTTACTGAGAGAAACAGAGTACGGGAGATGTTATTGTTCTGTGTCCTAGGCTCCCTGTTCTTCTGGAGAATCAGGGCTGATGTGGAAAGTGATAAATGGAGTATGGAGCAACTCATTTCTGGCATCTGTGGCAAGGAATTACAGCATCCGTTTCCTAAGAACCTTCCTTTTGCTGATACACTTCTCATGTGGATTCAGAAAGCGTACATTTGTCCAGGGAGAAATTCTTCTCCAAGATGACCAGGACTGGGAAATTGGCAGTCCTAGGAGGAGATGTAAATATAAAGTGGAAAAAGAAAAACTAAAGATAACAGCTGGGTGAAATGTCACATGAAATGCTCCTGGTCAAAATCAAGTTCATTTTGAGAACAGCACATGGCAAAGGGCAGTCTGTGAAGTCTGGGTCACTTAAGATAGCATCTACTGCCCGACAGTATGAAGGATGAGTCGTCAAGTTGCAACCTCAGTGTGAAAAAAATATGAGACTCAAGCAAGTGTACCACATGCAGAACACAAGCTCCTAATGCAAACAGGGAAGTCTTTGATTCTGAGCCCTTGAATCAAAGCCCTACTGGCCCTTGAGGAGAGCAGGTGTAAACTGTTTTGCCTTATTCAGATTGCAATATTTACACCTCTGTTACAGTTGCCTTCTATATGAATGTCACAGAGGCTTTAAAGGGGAACCAAGTATACCCACGTCTCGGCCGTAATTGGAGGTAGTAACATAGGCGTTACAGGTGCGGGACAGGATTAACAGAGCCAGCGTGTGCATGTGTGTGTGTGTGTGTGTGTGTGTGCATGTCTGAGTGTGTGTGTATGTGGAGCTCCAGCTGTTTCTTTACGAGTCATTCTTCCACAACACCCCGGCGCAATGTGAAATCACAGACTGGGACATAAATATTACGCTGTTGCGGAATCATGAAAGTAATGATTGCAGAGCTTCGTTACGGCAATGTTGCAGAATTGCATTCTGAAAAGGATTGTGTAAGAGATGAGAGGGGCTGCCAATTGCCACTACAGACAGCTGCTGTGGTCATGTTGGTTTAAATTGACTTCAGGTTTCTGGCTGGTTAGTTCCCCACTGGATCTTTCTGGATCTCAAAACAAGTTTGTGTTAATGCTTGGGTTGTTTAGGCACAAGTCCATGGAACAGTGGAAACTAAAACTTCAATTATCAAGCAGAGTAAGCGATATTTGGGTATGAACATGCACTGATGTACAGATTAAGTATACAAGACTCCTGAGTGGAAGAGTCTGATTTTTGAAAAAAAGATAACAGTGAAACTGAGCCTATTGTTACTTATGTATCACCTCCTGACAGAGTCTAGATAAAAACATTGAGAGAAAGCATCTGTTTGTGTTGTTTCACACCCAGGGGACTCTGGAGTGTAGCAGTTATCAAGGACATCTGACCCGCTTATCTCTTTTATCCCTGGAGTGATATGCAGGGCAGATACACACAGCAGGAGGCAGGTTGATTGCAGAGAGAGAAAAAGAAGGAAAACAGAAGATTCTTCTGAGGGAGGAGTTGATGTGAGGAAGGGTTATCAGAGGGATGAAATGGAGAAAGGTAGGGGTGGGAGGGAGGGATGTAGCAGCTTTAATCTGAGTCACATGGCAGATTTTTAAAAAGACAGTCCATCTTTCCTATAACCACATCATTATAGCTGTAGTCTGGTTTATGTCATGGTTATGCCCATATTTATAAGTCACCAAGTATGTTCATTTAATTCAAATGCTGCTGCAAAAGAATGTAGTAAATATCCTTGCCCTGTTTGGGTCAAAGAGTTTTGTGAACTAGCTGTTATTTAAAAAAGTGTATATTTTTTATTATATTGAGATTTGGCAGTGAGATGCATAAGGGGGCATTGAATGTGTTGGCTGTCGAAGATAAAAGGTAATCTTGTCTGAGACATCAACATGAACCCTTCTTTCACAGGCTTTGATGACAGTGGTATCCAGCTGTGAGTTTCTTAAATACCATCACTGTGGTTCTGAACTGTTGTTAAATGAATCCTTGACTTTTCTTCAAAGATCAGTTTCTGAATGAACGACACAAGAATTGAACCATGCATTCAAATCTTCTCTATTGTCAATCATCCTCAGTGGTTGTCAGGGATGTTTGGCAGTTTGAGGCAGACATGAATCCTTTCACACAAAAATTAGTTTTTCATATTTTAATTTTGAATCTGTATTCAAGTAGAGGTGTCAGACAAAGTGTGGCAGTTAGAGACTGGATGAAATCTTATATAGACCCTACAGAATCTGACATGTTATATTAGTGCGCTCGGAAAGACTGGGTTTACACACTTAAATTGTACCTCTACTTTGCAGGAACACTTTGGCTGTTGGCATAAAATGATTTACCTTCTTGCACTCTCTTACTAATGCTCTTGCTTGAGATTAGAGTCTCGTGTAACCCTGAGTCTTGGTTTGTCCCTTGTTCCTTATCAAACAGTCATCCTTGCAAAGCGAGGACACTCCTAGCCAGCTCTGCATCCTTTCTGTCAGGGCAGGGCAGGTCTCTGCAGGGATTTATTATTCCCACTGCAGGCACAGGGGATTTGACACAGGGTGTTTTGTGTGTATTAGACAGAGAGAGTGCAAGAGATAGACAGAGAGAGAGAGGGAAAGAGAGGGCAAGCGGGGATGGACAAGAAAGAGTGCATGTGGCAGCCGTGGCTCAGCTGGTTAGGGAGGAGAGAAAGAGGCTGGAACAGATTCATCCCAAGGCTTGTTGCCCTATATGCCTTTACACACACTGCTGCATGTTCATTTGCTTATCTCTTCGTTGCTGTGTAAGGAGTGCAAAACTGTCTTTTCTGTCTGGGAAACAAAGTCATCAGCCTGTGGGAGACATTGTCTGCTGCCTCAGATGATATGAAGCAGAGTCATCCATAGTATTAAAAGGGTGTAATTTCCCAGCACACCGACTTCTGATAAGGGAATTTGCTTTTCCTAGATACCTCTGTGGAACAAAATAAGTGTTACATTTATCTTCTATCTTAGTATTATCTTGTCTGATGATTTAATTCCTTTCCTGCTAAATACAAACCTAGTTCACATTCACATATTGCGAAGATAAAAGGAACATCATCATGTGAGTTGCTATAAACAATCCTGTGGTCATCTTTATCTCCTGTCTCCGTTTTTGAACACCCTTTTCTCTCTATAGTTTCCTCTACACGCTTGACCCCTTTTCTCTGCTTTAGTGTTAAGTAATGTGAAATAAATCATTGCATCAAATCAGACACTGTTTGTTTTCCCAGTGTACCAAAAACTGTCATCATCTTAGCAAATCTTTAATCTGCTGTTTTCTGCTTTGCACGATGGTTTGCTTAAGCCTGTAGAGTTGAAGCGTTGCCTGCAGGCTAATAAAGTGCTACAGCTGTAATCCAATGTGCAAATACTCTGCTTTTTTTCCTTTTTAGAAATCTGCTTTACTGTACCGTACCTAAATATAGGTTTGGATGTGCACTGAACTAACCTCTGGGTTGATCACTAGAGACAGAACACTACTTTACAAATGAAATAGAGTAACATACACAATTGATGTTATTTGTTATTTCTTAGTAGTGGGGAAATGGATCATGCTTGATTCATGGTCTGTTCAGACCGGCCCCGGTTTGGGCCGCATGTGATCCACGAATCAATGGAAAATTTATAATCATGGTGTGTAGCCTTTAAATAAATATTAAATCCCTGTGCAGAGTCGTAGTAAAAAGAAGGTAGCGTTTAAGTAGTGCCACGTAGAGCTGCTGTACAAATAGGAAGAATGAACTGTCTTTTAAAATATGTATTATACATTTCACAGGTCGTAAAGTGTTGATAATTCATTGTGTATAGTTTCTTTGTTTCTAACGCTGCTTAGTCTTTTCTCTATTCACGCTCAATCCGTCTGCTCTCATGCTGGTAACAGCTGGTGGCTGCGTGTGACAACAATCAGTAGCTTCATGTCAGTAACGTTACAGGCTACTGTAGTTTTTTTGCTAAGAAGTTTTGATTAATTATTAAAGGTGTGCGTTTCATCACTGTCCCTTAGCATGATTACTGTGGTATTGCACAATCCCAATGTCTCTCTCAGCATAGGCACAGACACAGAGTTATAGCTTAATTTCTTGGCTAGTTTGCAGGTAGAGTGGGGCTCAAAACCTTTGAAAACACATATCAACAAGTGTAATACTTTTCTTTGCACAGACTAGTTCAGCAGTTGCATCAAATTGTTTTATCTGGGCCTACTTGATACAAATCGTGCTATGTTGCAGCTGGCATTATAGGCTTAACTAAAAGTACAGAATTTTGACAACAGTGTTCAGATGTAATTTACTGTATGCTCACGAGACAGGGCTGTTTAACAAGATGATGAGGCTTCATCAGGGAATGGCAACACTCATTCTTTGCTCATTGTAATTTCTTCACGAGTTGCACTGAAGGGTACGAGTCTCTTCTCTAGTTAGGGTGCTGTGGAATTCTGTTATGGATGTCATTAGAAGTCATTTATGTATTATCTCTCTGTGTCTCATTAAAGAATGCATGCACCCCCTCCCTGTCTCTCATCTCTTTGAGGATTGGTAATTATGTTGCCTGTTAAGTGCTGGGAAAATGGCCGCTACAACAGTAACTCATTAATTCACTATAGATTCTGCCCCACAACATGCCTATTGTAGCAAAGTCCTCAGAACGCTTGGGAATGCCATTGAGTGGGTTTGGCCTCTTGTTTTATGGCACCATGTGACTCTGCAGACTATGAGTTGTGGTTCAGTGTTGCGTAGTTTGGAAGTTGTTGTGCAACTTGAAATGTGAAAGCCTTGTGTTTTTATTCCTGTGGCAAATATTCCAACTGCCTGCTCCACATCAGGTTTAAAAATTCAAATGCTGCTGCCGCTTTCAGCATAATCATGTTTTGTATTTGCAGTTTCATTGTGGCAGGGGAGAGACTACATTTGCCCTTGCTGGTTGTTGCTAATTTTGGCCCATCCTGTGTGTACTGTAGAGACAGGCAAACATGAGCACACTGAAAGACCCCTTCTTGAATCCCCCCTTTGTTTAACATGTGTGTATACATGCCTGCATGTCCACGTAGTACTGTGAGTTTCACTGAAGTCAAACTAGGCTCAATTGAAAAGCATAATTTATGGACCCAAATCCAATGTTTTGATTTGGGACATTCACAACACAACACTAAGGCACATGACGAATTGAAGGGTTGTAATGAAGGGTTTCGCTCCAAGGTGCTAAAGCATCAATCTTGAGGTTTACAGGGGTGTTGATGAAGCTTTCTTAATTTCTTGATTTTTGTTAAATGTAATTGTGTGTACTTGTGTGTCACAAGTATTTTTTTTAAGGAAGTAACAAATTAGCAGCTTTTCATTGAAGTTTCATTTCATAAAAGTTTTTTGTGGTCCTGCATCCTCTGAGCTACTTTTCTTAATAAAACTAATTTCTTGTGGGAAAGTGTTTTACAACAGATGATAACTCATGGCTTATGTTAATTGAAGGCTGTCATTTAAGCGGTAGTCACTCCTCTGAAAATTCATAAACCACATAATAGCATTCACTATAATTATCATTGCCAGACCATAAATCCCTTTCACCTCGCCTTCACACTCACTGGTGCTTCCAACTGATGTGGCCTGATATTCAGTATTTTACTTCTCTGAAACTACATTGTCCCATGCGCCATGTATTATTTAATTCAATGATTTTGTTGTTGTTTTTCGTTTAGTGCGCCTTGTCTGTGAGCCAAAGAAGGGAAAATAATATGGATAGACTGAGACAGAAAGATCCAGAGTGTGAGGTGAGGGGAAACTGTTTGGAATTAGAAACAGGCAGAGAAAAAGAGAGTTGGGCCTTGTCTCGTTATCTGCACATTCCTGTCGAGTGTGTGTGATGGGAGGGGTAGGGTGGGAATACTGATAGTTGTGTTTATGGTGATTGGCTGAATCCAAAGGTTCCAGGCCTGGATTTGGTTATCATTTTCATTGCCTTGGACAGTTTGTTTCTACAGACACAAAAACAGATCAAGTGTAGTGGAAGTTAGTTTTGATATGAGGTTAAAGGTCTAGAAACAATAGTGCAACACATTTGTCTTTACAGCCTTAATATATGTTATTGTCTGTGCATGTAAGGGTTTGGTACCAACAGATATTGTAAGTGAAAGTGTAATAAGCCAATCTGCTTACTACAGTTGCAATTACAAATACTGGTCAGGCCCTAGTCATGATGTAATTTCCTCCCACATCTTTGTAATCAACAACGAGGCATTACTGAAAGTAAAGCCTTTAGGTTTAGTTCTTTCTAAATGTTAATTCATGGCAGAAAACCTAGTATGTTGAGACACAGCCATGCATTAGATGCATGTTATGTGTTACTGTTTACACCCTTTGACCACTTGTATTTAATTTCAGGTGGTAAGTTGTTCCAGAGTTTGGATCCTTTGATGCAGGAAGCAGATTGTCCAAATGTAGATCAACTAATTATTTGTTACAGTGTTCATTCACCATGCTTCTAGTTTCGCTGTTACTGTTCTGTCTATGAACATTTCTGGAAAGAGATTTCAGTGGGAGATGGTGATACATTTAAAAACTAGTTTGAGGAAACATTAATGCGTAAAGCTCTTGAAAATAAGTCGGTTGTATCTTTTTAGTATATGTAGCACTGATGCCACAGTAAAGGTTTTTTGTCCATTATCAAAAAAGCTGTCCAAATATGTTACAGTCCTTAATTACACATCATTCTACGCACCATCCAGTCCCAAGAAATGTCCCCCATTCTGAGAGGTTCTTTGAAACTTTGATGCTTGTGAAAAACCAGCAGCTCAAGCTAAGCCAACAGGAAGGATTGTGGCAAAGTGGAAAGTCAGACTTCCACTAGAAGTTACCACTCTCCTCTGTGACCTCAGCACTGCCTGTCTCTCCAGGCAGAAAACTCAATGTGTGGTTGAGCTGTGATGACTTTGCTGCTGGATAAGCTCCATAAAAGATGCTAGCCTAGCCCTGATGTGTGTCTGGATCGGTTGATAGCATCAGCCTACTGCTCTTCATCTACGCAGAGCTGAACTGTGGTCAAAATTACCCGAGCCTTCACCCAACCCAGAGGCTTCAATGAAATGGATATTAAACACTGTAGTAAATGTTAGTTCAGTGGTTCATATCGAGACTTGATGAACCAACTGAACTGTACAAATAATTGATCATTTGCATTACGTTTCTAAACATAGAGCTTTAAATATAGCATAGTTTTAGCTAATTAATCTCCTTGTGAAAAACTTCAAAAGATCATGGATGCACTGGCCATTTTCTATGTTTATTTCTGTTCTAATACCTAAACTTAAGGTGCTCACTGAGTGTGTACCGAACGCAAACCAGTCCTCTTGTTGCTTTCTCAATTAAAAATCTGCATTCCCCAGTGTGTGCAACTCATTAGGATCAGTAATGCCTTAAAGGAGGCTTACGATGGATCAATTGATTGATAGTCTCTTTTAAGCATAGGCGTTAACTTGAGAAAATTAAATTTTAAAGGCATCTGTTTAATAAATCTGTACCAAATTGGAAAGCATATTTGCACCATGTTGAGTCCCACAGGAGTCTCAAAGAGTTTTACAACGTAGGGATAACTGGTGGGTATTTGCCTTTAATGGTTTGAAGTAGATTTCAGTATGAACCTTGCTTTGAATTAAGCACTGATTTAGGATGAGATAGATGATGATGATGAATGGCGATTTAATCAGAAAAATGGTTAATACCTAGCAACATTATTCTAGATTTTACCACAAAAGCATCTACCTGTCTTTGGTGTATTCAGTTTTCTCAATTCTGCATCCATCTATCCTTCTCATTCACCCTGTCTGCTTTCACGAGACGGCAGCAATAGTCTTCAGCAGGAAGCATGGCTCAGATTAACATTTTAATCCACAAGCCTGGATTATAGGTTTTTTATTTTATTCCTACCCTCACTATTCCAGCAAGGACTCTGTGTCAGATAGTTTTCAGTCCGAGGTGTGTTTGTGTATCCTGTGTGTAATGTTGAGGAGAGCCATGATGGAGATGTTTTCAGGGAGCTGTATGAGAGAGTAGAGCTGCTGTTTGAGATTAATTAACTCAAGCATATTTGAGCATGTCAGCACATCAGTACATGGTTGCTGACTGAGGCTCTGCATCATCGTCATCTGCCTATTGGCTGTTTGCCCTCATCTGCACAACCCATGTGTGTGCACACACTTTCAGCCCTCTCTCCATCACAACCCTAAAAATGGCTACATCTGAATTTATCTGTCTGGTGCTGAATGTGATGGCAGATATTTTGTTGGCTTTGTTTTTTCACATACGCTTAGACGAGTAGCACAGTACACACTTATCTGACACAATGTACAGGCTTACATTAATGGATTTCATGTGTTTGCATATGTTTACTGTTGACTGCATGCCCTCCAGAAAGAGCATGTGCGTTTTGTCTCTAATTATGTGTTGTTTAAGTCTACTGCTACCCCGCTCTTCCCTTTGGGTCCAGTTATAGGGGAGATACAGTTACCATGGATACTATTGCCCCAGTGACAGGGAGAGCTGCTCGTATAGGGTAGTGTTTTTGTTGCAGTTGCCAGTGTAAATGTTGATTCCAAAATGATGGTGTAGAGTGTTTTGTATTGGATATGGCTTGCGCACTGTTTTTCTGTGTAATAAGGGCTGAATTTATCTTGTTTTACATCAGACGGAGTATTCCTACTTGAGCTGTTCTGTGTGGGTTTACTGTAAAGCAGGATCAACTAGGGACAACAGTGTGACCTTGGTGTCTGAATAAAAACGCAATAAGATGGATTGACTGTTTGCTCTTTCAAATCAGGCCTGCTTTGGGTTACAGGATGCAAGATGAAGTAAGATGTACTAGGAGGTGAGTTGAGCTGCTGCAAGGTTTAAACAACCTTTTTCTCACCTTAGGATCCAGCTGTCTGATGAGCTGAAAAACGTAATTATTATTAGTATTATAACACTGGACCTGATTTCTACAAGTATTGACCTTCATTCTTGGTGGTGAATTACAAGTGGACAACTCTTAAGCATAGTTTTGAATAACCTAGGGCAGGTATGCATGTTAACAGTATATCAAGTTAAAGCAGGGCTGCTAATGCAGAAGTCAGATTAAAATGTTTAAATGTCTGACTGGTGTGTATGAAAGCTCAGGTTAAAATGCTTTTTTAGATGTAAACCGTTAGAATCATGTTGGTTGATGTTTGGAGTTTTGTGTGACACGTCAGAAAATGATGGCGTAGCTGAATTTCCGTATTGATTGGCCAAAACCGATCTGACTGTCAAGATTTGGAAAGAAGTTTAGCCTTCCTAGGAGGAATTTTCAATAGTGTTCACAGTGATTATTCCGGAAGCTTGAGCTATTTCCTGCAAACAGGAAGTGGAGTGTTTTCCTGTGGGTGCTGTGGTTACTCTTGCTAATATCCTGCCTCAGGCTATCAGAGAAGAGCAGGCACACTGACCTAAAGCTTTGTCAGGATTGTACCACACATTTGTCTTCATAGACGCTGCAGCTGCTGTTAGCCATGATTTTAAGTATTTCTCTTGTTACCTCAGAAGAGTCTGATGTGAGTAATCAGTTCCTCTCTCCAAGAGAAAAATGTCAGTCCTCACCAATTTATTTCATCCTCTTCTTAACTTCTCCCATGTTTTCCTCCTTTGTGTATCTAATTTTGTTTTCAATACGCCCACTGTAAGCAGAATTTCTGTGGTTCAGATAAAGGGAGTGGTGAGAGGTGATAAGTAATGGACAACAGTTTCATTGGTGAAGATCAGATAAAGAGCTTGTGTTGTGCTTCTTTTAAACCTTCTCTCAGCTCATGACATTACTCACAACATGACCTCACTGTCAGCTGCTGCTTCGACAGTTTCCCTTTCAAGTTTTTAAAGTCAATGTTATCGGATGGTTTGACTGCACGTTTCTGTGCTTGATTATTATTGTCTACTTAGTGCCGCATACTTGGGTATGTGACCCTGGTCCACATGTTTATGTCTGTTTCTGGCAGAATGCTACTATTACCCAAAAGTTCAGTTAAACTTATCAGCTGACTTTTCAACCTTTAGCAGTGTAGATGGACTTACAGTGCACTGATTTCATCAAATAATGGCAGTGTGTGCTTAGCTTGTGCAGTTTCTGTATGTTTGACGACTAAAGAGACTTTGAGGTATTTGTTGACAACTTGCATGCCTGAACTAACTCTATTTGTCATAGCTTTCTGCAGAAGGTTATTACTGCCTATTTCATCTCTCATTTGTCAGTCAGTTCATCAGCATGCCCAAAAGAACGGGATTAGTTTCTGCCTTTGAAGAGCCTGAGCGAGCCGTTATCATTTGTTCTAGGCTGTGTGTTATGGTGGGCCAGGCAGGACCAAGCCAGGCTGGCTGTGGCTTGAACAAAGAGGGCCTGTACTGTTAGATCATGGCTATGGTGTGTGTGTGTGTGTGTGTGTGAGTGAGAGTGTGTGTGTATGTGTGTGTGTGTGTGTGTGAGTGAGAGTGTGTGTGTATGTGTGTGTGTGTGTGTGTGTGTGTACAGACAAGTACACATGTGTGTCATTGGGAGCTGCTCTTTGTTTCCCAGCCCTGGGCCTTACTGGCTGGAGCTCAAGCCTGACTAATATGGATGTATAAATACACTGGGCTGCCGTCACTTTGTGCAACATCAAGTGCACCATTGTTTCCCAATACTCTGTGACTTCAGAGATAAACTTCATCCTTTGATCCACTCAGTAATTTTTATAATTTTCTCCACAAAATAAGACAAACTTTTGTTACTTTTGGCAACACATGTTCTCTTATCTTTACTTTGGCACGATCTAAAATGTTCCTTTAACAAAATTACAAGATAGCAAAATGACCATCTGTCTCTGAGTTATACCTGGTAAGATCCTTTCCACTTGAATGAGCTGTTTACTTACTCACCCAGTTTTCTTAAGAACTCGTTTTTTTTAAATAGCTTTCATGCCTTTATTTGACTGGATAGTGGATAGAGTAGGAAAAGGAGAGATGAGTCAGACTCAAGCCCGTGCCGTCCACTTGCAGGACTGTAGCCTCTCTACATGAGGTGCAACTTAACTGCTAGCCCCCCGCAGCCCCTTCAGCCAGTTTTCATAAACCAAGTAGCTTGTTGTCTTTTCTCATACCCAGTAAACCTAAGCTAACAACAGATTTGTGCTCTGTTAACGTCTGCAATGTACCCTCCTTATAGCTCACATTCAATCAGCCAGGCTGTTAATGAGCACTTCACATTGCACTGATTAATTACAGTAATTATCTTATCTGAGAGACAGAGCCATAGTCCCAGTGGAGTAAATATCTTAAAGAATATCTTGGCAGCATAAGAGATAGACAGTACCTCTCTCTGTTTTAGCATCTTTGCTGTCACCAGTTTACCAAATGGTTGTATCAGAAGAGAACCTGCTTTTTCAGATAAAAACTGCCCGTGTTAATCAATATCCATCATCAGATCAGACCAAACTACCTCATAAAGTACTTGACATGTATTTTTCATGGGCATACTAGACTAATGGGCAGGCACACCTACACTGCACACCTAACCTGACAGTGCTGGAGGAGATTATGTTAGAAGCTCTTCATTTAAATTAGGTATAAGTGATGCTTTTTCTGATTATTTCTTGGCATTATTGTCTATAGATGCTTAACTCAGGGGATAGTATACAAAATTGTTGTATTATTGCGTTGTTTTAGGAATAACACAAAACACATTTGGGCAGATTAAAGGGCACACGCAGTATGCATTTCTTTATATTTTGACATGAAAATGCATATGGTGAGTGAGGCAGATAATCTGAACCCATGTTCAGTCATTTTGCCTTCGTTGACTCAACTGTCATTTTGTGAGGAAAATGTATATGCAAAAAAATGTTCTGACTGGCCTCATTCAGAAAAAAAAAATATATATATATGTAATACATATTTAGCTTATTTTCTTGCTCTGTTGAAAACTTATACAGCTGATCCTGAAGGGGCAAGAGACAGAAACTTTGGATGACTACCCAATTAAGATCTATTGTGCTCTTAAAACCCCAAAAATATCATGATATGTAATAATATCAGGTTTATATCAAGATCAGTGTGTCCTTATTAAAAAAAAAAAGCTACATATAGGGCCTATTAGTGATATCCAATCAGATTATGCTGTTTGCATGCTCTGATGTATTGCTTCCCATGTTCATGATCTGCTTACTGTAATTGATGTGCTTCACATTATGGTAACTGTTCAGGTTGACCGGAGGCTGCATCACAACTGGCTGTGCAGTACAGATAAAATCTAGCATGTTTAGTTTAGTTTGGCATAGCTATCACTTTAAAAAAAGGGTTAAACAAAATTCAGTTGAAAGTCTGTGTGTTAGGGATGGAAAAAAGCAAATGGGGCAGAAAATAAAAAAGGAGCGTGTAATCTACAGTCGTGAACCTTTTTGCTGCTGTATATTTAAGTTGTAAAAGTAACCCTTAGCCATCCTCTCCTCCCCCTCCTCCTCTGCTCTCCCTGCCTATCAGTGCAATAAACAGTTCAAGGACAAGGCCACCTGCCTCTCTGACCGCCCGGTCACATGACCGCAGCATGCTGTTATTTCTCATGGCGTAGCCCTCCTCTGCCTGCCTGGACTGTTGGATGAATGAACGGATGGATGAATATATCACAAAACACTTTGGAGGAATGGATGTGTTTGGGAATGCTGGGGGGAGCCATAGTTAAATGGGTCAGGTCCCTTTCACACAATAGTGGCATTACTGTGGGAGTCGTAGGAGCAGACAGGGGAGGGGGGAGAGATAGAGAGGGGGAACACCCAGACCCTATGTGCCAATTATGGACATAAATAACATCCATACAGAGTTTCCATGGAAATTAGGGTCAAAGGGTTAACTGTGTATTCTTGAGGTTAAGGCCAACTGAAGTGAACAGAGTGAAAGGAAAATATTTAAGCAGGAACCCAGATCAGGACCTACAGTAGGTGCAGTTTATGTTAATGCAGACAGTGCCACAGGCCTATACTTAAGATGGGGATTTAGAATAAAGTAACGCTTGTTAAAACTGTGCACAGGGCTGTGTTGGTGGGTTGATGTGAGTATCATGAGACAATGAAGTATAAAAACCCAGTCAGTGTAAGGTATGGCTGTGGCTGCAGGTACAAAAGTGTTTCTGTTGTTTTTGATTCTCCCGTTGGAAGCACCAAACCAACAGCCACAGAGAAGAAGCTGAACCTCACAGTTTTAAGCATGAGAAGTCATGAAGAATAGACCTTGCCTTTTGCCATATCTGTAAAAAAATAGCGATCGAACAGGTTAGGTTGAGACTCACCTATAAGCTTGACAATTTGGTAAGAGCAATTTTGTTTTTAAAAGACATGTAACCAAACCATGAAACAAGGGACAAATACAGGATGGATTCAAACAAGTCTTGATAAATAAAATCATCAGGGTTTTATCAATATGAAAATGAGACTGTTCTCTAAGATTTTTTTTGATGTTCCTTTTTACAAACAGCTCCACAATTCTCACTACTGGTTAGTTTGGAATCTATAGTTGTCTAAAGATATTTGTAGACGTCCACCCATTTGACATTCTAGTTTTTAAAGATCGTAGTCTAATGGTTGGAAACATGGGCTCTAAAATCTACAATAATTTCCTTTGTCTTGGATATGTCAAGCTCTAAGAAAGAATCATCAAACCAAGGGACCAAGTAATCCGCAATCTGACCATCATATGGCTAGACTCATGTAGCAAGTGCCAATGACTGAATCCTTAGCAATCTTCACAATGGTCCCTTTCTCAAGTTTACTTTTGCACATGTTTGTGTAAATAAAGTAAAGGTAAAAGAACACACCTCTGTGGTGAAAATTTAGATGAACAAAATGCATCGGATAAATCGTTGTTTCCTTTTACACTTTGGGTTCTTTTTGTTAAAAAAAATCAATTATCCATCTCACCAGATAAAACTCAAATCAAAGTGTTCCATCAGTCTCATAGTTAGAATATGGGGGTTGATAGTATTCAAGACAGAAGGAAAAACGATGTATAGCAATCTGGCATGTGTTTTGTTACCTTGTAGATGTTTGAGAAAAAAGAAGGAGAATGATTTTGGCATCCTTAACTCCTCTATGTGACCTATAGACAAATTGAGTAGGATCGAGGGCCTGCTTGGTTTTTTTTAGGCTTAAGCTTTGCTTATTGATTTGCACGTTTTAATATTTTGCTTCTGATATTGTCCTGACATGAGCTCTTATTAACTTTTACAAAGTGAAAGGACTTTTCATCTTCTCTCTGGTCAAAGATATTGTGCTGATTGTCATTTAGTTTACATTTAAGTTACTCAATTTAATCTCTGATTGCATCATATGTCAAAGCACTGCACAATATGAAATAAAACAGGATTTTAGAGCCCTGGGAATCTTATTCCACTGTTTATCATAAAGGGTGTCACTAGGTACATAGGAGAAATACAGCATTGACATTAAAAAGTTATCCACTATAAACGTGTGCTCGCATAGTTGTGATTGGTCAGTGCAGATCCTCAGTGAGAGAGGGCAGGATTTCTGCAATGTTAGGACACGGTGCAATTTTTGGGCTGGGCATTTTTCACCATTGGCATGAAGCAGCATCAGTTAAATGAGGTGCTGATGTTAGTCAGACATTTCAAAGACTGCTTAATGTATTCTAATTTAATACGAAATAAGCAACATAGGTGACTTTTGGAAAGCCCAAACTAGCATTAAAGAAAGACTCTTATTCTCTCTTATTTTCAAAAGTCAAATGACATAGTGTCTATTTATACTTTGAAAATCAAAGATTTTCAGTGTGTATCTCTTCTTTTATGGTGTCTTGTGTCCCACAGTATTGTGTGCCTGGGGCGGTTAACAAACACCAGACACTCTCATCAGGTGGTTTTTGGTCTGTGTCCTGAATATATGAAGTTGGCAGTATGAAGCAGTATTAACCTTCTAGTGTATGCTTATTTTTAGGGAAGTCAATGACTGTAATGATCTAGATGGTGTTTAAAATGATGAGTAAAATGGTTTGGGGATCAGGTGATAATTGAGGGGTGAAGGACTAAGATTATCAAAATGATACAGTGGACAGTTTACATGGTGTGTCATTTTAACAAGATGATCATAGAAGGTGTAGTAAATGAGCACCCTGCCACGTGTGGTTGTGTTTATGTCTTTTCCTTCCGCTGCCACATCAGACTGTGCTCAGCAGTCTGCCACAGACAGCTGCACCATCACACCCCTGCAGGCAGGCAGTCATGCAGGCAGACAGACAGACAGGCAGACAGGACAGCAGTATAGCTTCATCAGCTGGAGGGAAGCAGCGTGAAGCTGTAATTTAAATATTAGGGCATAACACTCTGAAAACTCAGACACACACATAGATGGCTGTCTGTTAAAATAGTAAAATTATCACACTCTTTGGTTCATTTTGAGTTATCTATATTTTTCAGTGCTTCATGTGGTATCCAGTAAAAGAAAATCCAACATTGATAGACTTGAAGACACATAAATAAAATACTTTAAAAGCCTCTATTTTAAGAAGAATAATGCCTTAAGAGAAACCTGTGTTATGTAACTGAATTCACAATGAGTGAAAGCGAAAGATGCCAGACTAGCTTCAGTTGTAATCCAGTGTTGTGGATCAGAAGAGCAGCTAAATACCGTCTTTGGTGCAGCTTTCTCAGATGACCCAGCGGGGAATAATAGATGAGTGTCCACTCAGTCTTCTGCACCTCCCTCGGTCTCCTTGTTGGCCGTTTACTCGCACTGCTGTCATTCATAATCTTTTCACATGTAGACATTTTGGACTCAAGGACTTAGTCCTGCAAATACATGAGCGTCTTCATGGCTGCTAGGCAATCCACAACCCTGTCTACTGAAACTGAACAGGATATGTGTGTACATGGCTGTTAAACTTTTGAAGTTACTTACAACCTTTGTTTTTATGACGAGTCAGTGATTATTTTGTGTGTTAGGTATATGAGTATGCACTGTTTAAATGTGCCATAACGTTTTTGATCTACTTATTTGAGGGAACAGAATAATGAATACATCGGGGTAACATAAGTGTCATATTATGCTTTCATAGAAAATGTCAGGAAAATCCACTATCACCACTACAAACTATTGCCCAAAGTGGGATGTTCAGGTTATTTCATACCAGTTTAGTCCCAGTTTTTTCTTTTTTTTTCTGCGTTAGTTGTGCAGTGTACAGTGGTGACCACAGGCCTATCTGCTGCTCCCGACAGAGCACATCGGCTTTAAACACTATATTTGCTGCAGGATCATTGTACAAGATTATATTTGAATATATGTGTACCTCATAAATGTGCCTAAAGTTACTGATCATTGCCCCTTTTTTTTCTGTTACAGAGTGCAGCGATGGAGGAAACAGTTATATGGGAACAGCACACAGTGACCCTTCACAGGGTAAGTGTTTACAACTCTAAAACCCACTCTCCCCTCTCTACTCTTTTGTCTTTCCCCTCGCTTGACTGTCTCTGGCATCCCAATCATGAAGCATGTCTTCTATGGTCTTCAGATTTTTTGCCTGCCTATTCGTCTTCGTCCTCTGCCTATCCATGTCTTTTCTTTCTCTGTACTGAGAGGGCCAGCTGTAGGAGCAGGATGTGTGGTACTGAAACAATAGTCAGGGAACCCAGATGGCAGGAAACAAGGCTGAGGAAGACAGAAAGCAGCATCCACTTCCTTACTACTTCATTTCATTTCCTTCCTGTTGGCAACACACTCATCTTCTTAACACATCTCCAGGGAAGAGGGGGGTGTTGGTTTTACTCATTGTGCTTTTTTCCTTTGTAAAGTCACATGTAGCTGTGATAGATTGTGTCTTCTGACCTAATCAAACATCTGGATAGAAGGTGCCTTATTTTAACTACTAAACAATTCAAAGCCACATTCCTTAAGTGAATATACACATTGTGTCCTTTGCTGAATTTCTGATGTACTTTGCTTTATTTCTGATGTACTTTGCTTTGAGACAGTAAACTAGCTAGCTGATGGCTTTTTGCCGTGGGATTGTGTGGAGCACCTGTCTAGACTGGCATGCTTGCTGTAATCTAATTATTAGCGGCTTTATTGAGGCTGAAGGAGCAGCCCAGTGTGCCTGTGGTTCTCGGTCTCTTGGTCTCCGGTGTTGTTGTGGTTGTAAGATTAGCCATTTACATCACATAGCTTTCTCCCTTGCGTCTGGCTTTTGCATAAAACACAGCAGTCAACAGAACCTCCATGGAAATCTCTTGGAACATTTACAGCAAAATGTGCAAATGCATTGCTTTGTTCTTATCTAAAAACAATGTCCCAGTCTTTTAAAGCCCTTCTAAATTGCATATAGCAAATTGCATTAGTTTACTTAAAAACAATTTAACTTTTAATAAGCCTACAGAGAGCTTATTAATTTGTTAACAGCAAAGCCGGGTACAAGTCCAATGCATCCACCACTTTTGCCATATCAGTCAATGCTGTTTGTATTTCTGTGTGTGTAGGCTCCAGGTTTTGGATTTGGAATTGCCATCTCAGGTGGGCGAGACAACCCTCATTTCCAGAGTGGGGAGACATCCATTGTGATATCTGATGTCCTGAAAGGAGGCCCTGCAGAGGGACTCCTACAGTAAGTCTTTAACAAACTGCTCACATCTATTTATATTATTAACACAAAAATGCTTTTAAGCATAGTAGTTGAACCTCATAATTACTTCAAAAAAGTGTTCCACATAAGCGTTGACTTTGTTATGATTGATACATTTAAGTAAATCTGTTCAACTTTTTTGACATACCTGATGGAATTTTTTGATTGTTTCAGAGAAAATGATCGAGTGGTGATGGTCAATGCAGTTTCTATGGACAACGTAGAACATGCCTATGCTGTGCAGCAGCTCCGAAAGAGTGGCAAAAATGCAAAGATAGTAAGTTTTACATGGAAAATGTTATTTACCAAACTTAAATTTGTGTGAACAGAATCACCTGATGTCTAATGGCATGATTTAAAGATGGGGGTTTACTCATGCAGTCTGACAGAATGTTTTCAGTCAAATTAATTCTTATTATAGAATTATTATTTACTTCGTAACACTCTGAACTTTTTGTGTATTCCTAGACTATTCGACGAAAAAGGAAAGTGCAGATCCCTATTTCTCGGCCAGGGGACAGGGAGACAATGTCAGAGCACGAGGAGGAGGACAGTGATGAGGAAGACAGTTATGAGCCCCAGCATGCTCGGGGTGGGCAAAGTGCCTATGAAGGAGCAAGTGGAGGCACGAGCACAGGCAGGCGTGATCGTGAGCGTAGCAGCAGCGGCAGGCGGGACCACAGTGCCTCGCGGGAGAGGAGCGTCTCTCCACGCTCTGATCGGCGATCACAAGCCTCCTCTGCTCCCCCCAGGCCTGCCAAGGTCACCCTGGTCAAGTCCCGCAAAAATGAAGGTGGGCAACACAAGGTCCAAGAACTTGAGAATCTGGCCATGCACATATTGTTCTTGTCTTGCCTGGTAGGCTTTTGTGCAGAGTGATGATTACATTGACATGTCCTATTAACATTACTTTGTCATGCTTCTTAACTCTGAAAGTAGAATATGGACTGCGGTTGGCCAGCCACATCTTTGTGAAGGACATCTCTCCTGAGAGCCTTGCCGCCAGAGATGGAAACATTCAGGAGGGAGATGTTGTTCTTAAGGTATGAGGAATGAGAAAGAGTGCTTGTATAAATTAACCTGAGTAAGACAGGGTTTATAATCAGGGAAAAACACAATAATGGGGGGGATTTAACTGATAAATGATCATAAGAAGAAGCATTATATTATATATATTATATTATATGCATCCACGTGGTAAAAGAGAAGAGAGGATCAAGTTTGTTTTTTCGTTTTTTTATTACTGAAACTTTCACTAGTCAGCTCTGTTTAACAGTGAGCTGCTGAAAGCGTCACTCAGAGTGAGGTCACAGCTCATCATTATGCAGGCTCACCAATGGAAATACCATGCATTCCATTATTCCTTTGAATTTTTATCCACTCAATCTCTGAGGAAGGATAAATCCCTTTTCACAGTGAAGAGATGCATTCAAAATCCAATTTAGTGTAACCATTTTTCTGAGAAAGGCAGAGACACGTTCTTTTTGAAATGCAATTGCGAAGCAAAGACCTGTGTCAACAAATATTTGAATTAGGAATATGAGAGCACTCACAGTATTGTAAGCCTAATTATATCATACATTTTAAACTTGTTAATAGCTTTTTCTACTATTCCATATTTAAGGTGTCTTAATGGTTTGTATACATGAACTAGACCATGCATAACTCTTTTTTGACTTGTGGTAAAAAATCGTGCAGTGAATATAACTTTTCTGTTCAGTTTCTGTGCTGACCTGCTCTTTTCCTCTTGAAGATCAATGGCACAGTTACGGAGAATCTATCACTGATTGATGCAAAGAAGCTGATTGAGAGGTCAAAGGGCAAATTGAAGATGGTAGTGCAGAGAGATGAGCGGGCCACACTGCTTAACATTCCTGACATGGATGACAGCATCCCATCAGCCAATAACTCCGACAGAGACGGTGAGACAACAGACTTGTATAATATTCTTGTAGAATGCCACAAGTATCTCACTTCACTAGCTGAAATTGTTACAAAATGACAAGGTTATTATCACCACTATTTTATTCATTTGAAAAATTACGTTATTATTTTAACTCCATCTTGATTTAGGTCATTGATGAAATGCTAATCCATATTTAATTTAAATTCAACAGACATTTCAGAAATACATTCTCTGACATCAGACCATTCCAATCGATCTCACGGGAGAGGCAGTCGTTCTCGATCACCTGACAGGCCTGAAACATCGGACCATCTCAGTCACTCACCTCGGCAGATAAGCAATGGCAGGTAAGCGAAGCACACATGCACACACCTGTTACTGCAAATCTGGTGATGGGACATAGCTGTCACACATGCCAGAGTCATACATCCACACCCCCACCACTACGTCTTCATACATCATGTTCGCAGCCGCAGGTTAGTGGGTGCTGAGTAAGTACCTTGCACCACACCGCATAAATCAATAAATAAAGACATTGCATGCATAAACCATGACACTCCCTGTGGAGGTGCCTCTGAGTTCCAATAATGCCTTGCTCTTAGATTGATTGATCCGTCTCTCCCTGGTGGACTGGGGCCTAACTGTGGAAGCGTACCAGATGTTCTGACCATTTTTGTACTGTATGAGGTTGTCTCACATTCAAAAAAACACTTTTACACATAACAAGTGTACATTTAGTTTATCTAACAAGTTGTGCAAATTTACTGTTAAAACCAATACAAATGTGAGTGCTCTAAACATCAGGACTTGAAATAGGATCCATATTTTATAATGCATATGTGATAAATGGGATGCCCTACTGTGCTATTCTATCTATGAATTTAATATCCATACTTTCTTTTTCCTTTTTTACTGCCAGTTGGAGCTTCCAGTAAGTTACCTTTCATGTAGTTGTGTAGAGGTTGCTTAGCTTTTTGTAGCTAACAAACACATAGATGGCAAAGGAGAGCGAGAGAAAGACATGCAAGTAGATAAACGTAGTTTCTCTCAGATAGTGTGCAGCTTGAGCTTTGCAAGGTTATCAGTCAATGACAAGGAATCAGCTTTGTTGAAGGATGAGACCTCAAAACTTGAGTCCACTTAATAATCAGTTTCCACATAGGAAAATGTGGGTATGGGTATGTTACTGCTGTCTGTTCACAGTCAATAGTTCTGTGTGATACTGTGAAGTAGAGGTCTGAATTGAATGAGAGGTACAAATCAGTGCTTCACTCCAGCACTTTTTCAGGACGGGACTGTCAGAGTCTCACAAAGCAGACCTTTATATCTCTAATATGGGCAGTGAAGTGCAGACACAGTGGTCTTTCCTGCGGGTTAGAATTGAAACCTAACATCGATTATCATTTAGCTGTTGGACAAAAATTACAAATTTGACCTTCAGATAACCTTGTGTATAAGCAGGTGAGAAAACAAACCAGAAGAGCTATTCAGGAGGCTATTTCAGTCACATTGTTAACCAGAAAGTGTAATCATCCCTTGTCATTTTGATAAGACAGAAGTCTTGTGATGCAAGATATGTGGGCTGTATTATATCCCTGCTGTTCATGGAAACTCTCTCAGTGAGAAATATCTGACTGGAACAGGTCTGCAATACTCCAGTTTAGCAGCAAACCCAGCAGCCTAATTCAGATATTACTCACATTGCTTATTTTGCACAGAACAGAAACCTAACAGCTTTTGTAGTTGCAGCCTATTAGTTTAGTATCCCACTGCTAGTTTATTCTCCTGCCTCACTAGTTGCTTGTCAGTCATATGTGTAGATTAACCTCCAGTGAGTCCATTCATTAGCTGGTCCATAGTGTCAGTGTGTGAAGTAACCAAACTTGTTTCAATGCAGGATGAGGGCAGGTTCACTGTTGCAAAGATTACTTCCAATGTAAGTGAATACATCCCTGTGATTACAGAGGCCACTATGTGTTTGTTTTCAGCATATACCACTGTAATTCTTACTGCTCTTGCTCTGATCCCTCTTTTAGTGTTTTGTATTATTTAGCTGTCCCAAAGTAAGAAAACTGTTTTTAAGACTGTATTTTTCATTACACATTGTGTCTGGCTAGTTGATCTTGTTAGTGTGGTAGTGATTTTAAAAGTTCAACAACAGAGTGTCATTCACTAGACTGTGATGTCAGAAAGATTTCATTATCTCGCAGGTTTAGGAGGGGGAGAAGGAATTTGACATAGTTCCCACAGTGCTTTACCCTAAGCCAGATGGTGCACCTATTCTGATTGGCTGTAGGGCTTAGAGGAATTCTTCTGCTCTGTGCATGATGCTGTGTTTTATACTACAAATCATCATCATAAGTATTAGCAAACTTGCATAGAAAAAAGGTTGTCGGTGGTGCCTGTCGAGGAACTCAACTAAAATTCTTCCTAAAAAGCGTCATGGTTCACCTTACAGATGCATTTGTGTGAGTAATATATTTTTGTAGTTTTTCTACAATTATCTCTTTGATTTTAAGAATCTTGGTTTGCAGAGTGGCATTATTTTGTTGAACTCTGTTTGGCTACCATTGCAAATATATCTAGTAGGAATTATGTGTGTTTTGTTCACTTTCTTAATGTTTTAAATATTTAGAAGCGTGTGTTTGGGTATAAAATGATGGCCCTCAGATCTTGAAAGATTCAGTTTAGTTTTTGCATTGTTTGTTGATGTCCGTGCAGCCACTCTCTCTTGCCTGTATTGTGAAAATGAATAAGAGATGGGATTGAACAAAGCTTTCTGTCAAATGGTGTTTGTCAGTGTGCAGCCTTTTTTAGAACCACTCGGCAGAAGAGAACAGCCGATTTAGGCCACAACGCTCTCTTTCTCACTTCTCTCTGTGTCTGTCCTTGGCATTTATTTTATTTTCACTCTATCTCACACCCATTCATCTTTAACACACTCCCCCCCCTCTCTCTCTCTCTCTCTCTCTCTCTCTCTCTCTCTCTCCCCACGCACAGTCTCTCTCTCTCTCTTTCTCTCTCTCTCTCTCTCGCTCTCTCTCACTCCTAATACAATTCTGTTATTTATTCTCAGGCTGCAGCTTTCTGCTGACATAAGAAATAGTAGGATCAGATTAATTTGCATAAACTGAATTGTAGTGAGAGCTGCTAGATTCAGGGATCTAGAGAAGACTGTGGTGTGGTGGAAAATATGAAGAATAAGCTGCATAATCAACAGGTTTACCCCAGGTATCAGAGTGTGTTGTTGTTTGAAAATGGGTGTCTTCACTTTCTAAAAACATGAAAGAACGGACATCGTTGAAGTTGCCTGGTGTGGGCAAAGCCTGCACCTTCACATTCTTCTAGGAAAGCCTCCAAAAACAGCTCAAGAACTGCCAGCGAGCAGTCATGTGACTACATAGGAATTCAACCATTGTTTTAAGCAGCAGAGCCCTTTCTACTCTGTCAGACTTGGCCTACTAGACTCACTATACTCACAAGTGAATACACACTGTATTCACTTGTACATTCTATCCAGGTTAAACAGGAACATGGACTGAAATGTATCCTAACTCTAGAGCTTATGTTTGATGTCTAACTTTTCTTTCTTTACCTGTCGGCATTTATAAGAGAGGTTTCACTTAACAGGAACAAATGTGGTTTGGAAAAGAATGAATGAACATGAATAAACCCTGTCTGCTTCAGTTCAGTCAAATATGAGTTTCAGTTTGGGAATTACGTGAAATGCCTTTGACTGACTTAGTTAACTACATAAGAAAAACACAAGAGATCAAACTATCAACCAAAATAAATCTGATGGATGACGTTTAACAAATGAGATGCATAGTCTTTCTTGCCATTAATTTTTCACTTCACATGCCCTTTATCACATAATCTTGTCCATCCTGTTTCCATATTTTTGCTTCATTTGAGTGTCTATATATTCCTGGTCAGTACAGAAAAACATCATGAAAAAACAAAGACATAATCTAATTCTAACATATTTACATTAGCAGAGATGTTGAAGTGATTTAAAGAATGCATTTATGTACACTATCATCATTTGTAGCATTTGCAGTCAACTGACATTGAATGGCATTGATTGTGTGATTTTTGCTTATTTCAGCCATCGAAGCAGAGATGAGGAGCGTGTATCTAAACCCGGAGCCATGTCCACACCAGTCAAGAGCTCTGATGATGGCGTCTTGTCACAGGCCAGTGACCAGGCCAGCTCCAGAGATGACAAACTGTTACCTCCGCTGCCTGGTACAGAAACCTCTGCCAATCTTCTATCAGCAGGAGAAGCTGTAATACTTAATTATAAAGAAGTTCAGTGTGTGTTTGATGACAAATAATTATGAGACAGACAGCGACTTCTGTAGTAACATAAGTCATCATGTAAGGGGTTAGATTTAACTTTACACAAAACTCAAACATTACTGGTCAGTGCCTCTAATAACACACAATATAGTCTGTTGTTTAGTGTATAAAAACTAGTCAACACATTGTTTTATCGTTTATTATTAATTACAAACTATCTCACACATTCTTTTCCATTTCTGAAAACCCTGACATAAGCGTATGTTACAAATACTTGTTACTAAACTTGACATGTATGGAATCTGATGGTTTAACTTTTACACTTGTTTTCACTATATGCCTGCACCTGGCTTTTTTTTTTTGATGCTATGCAAGAGTATGTGTACTTGGGAGTACAAGTGTTGTTCCACCTACTGTGTTTGTTTTTTTGTGTCAGAACCAAAACCAGTTTATGCACAACCTGGTCAGCCTGACGTGGACCTGCCTGTCAGTCCCACGGACGCCCCTGTACCCAGTGCTGCTCATGATGACAGCATCCTCAGGTAAACGTCTTAGCACTCTAGATGCAGATCTGCATTGCAATATGTGTATGGGTGCATAGATTACTTGATTTGTTTTCTATTGAAGAAATTTAAAATATAATGATTAAAAAACATTTTTGCCTAATTCCATGTGTTTATGTCTCTTTCCCTGAAGGCCGAGTATGAAGCTGGTCAAGTTCAAGAAGGGAGAGAGTGTGGGTCTGCGGTTAGCAGGAGGAAACGATGTGGGGATTTTTGTGGCTGGAGTTCTGGAGGACAGTCCTGCAGCTAAGGAGGGGCTTGAGGAGGGAGACCAGATTCTCAGGGTAAGCTCCCATCCTTCACTTCAGAGTATTGTTTTGCCTTATGCATGAACCTGATGTTTCAAACAGTATGTGAAAATAAAATGCAGTGAGGAATTTAGAGAATCCCAGTTTACTCAGCTACATTTTAGTTGTAGACCCCTGATCTGTTGGCTATATTCAGTATATGCTTGAACACATTTCTAGATAAGTACATCTATGTGACAGATATGCTGAAGAGGGAGGGTATCACAAAGGCAGCAGTGCACTTAGTTGGAAAGAGAGCGTTACGTGTTGGCTTCAAGAAATAAATCTCAAAGTGTGGCTAAAAAGGGAAACTGAGATAAGAATATCTGAGTGTGGTTTCACAGCTGAAGTGGTCTATTTATAGCTGAGGCTGTCCTTTCTTTGCACCGTCAGTCAAAGCGCTCCAAGAATATATGTCCTCAGGCTGTACTGTCATTTATCAAATATGCCAGCCTTGGTTGAAAAATTGGACATTGGAAGGGAAGAAATCTGCTGCATACAAATCCCCAGGGGTGTGCAAATGTGTTCTCTGGTTTCCCTCTTTACCCAGAATCCTTCCAGACTTGATTTGGGGCACTTGTTAACATAGTGTGTGTGTTTTTTGATTCTCTAAATTCCTTACTGCATTAAAAAAGTGAATGTTGCATACTGTTAGTGGCCAAAGAAGAGCTTTTTATTTTAATGTTTGGTTCATTGCAGTTTGTCTTTTAAACATTTTCAGATGTTTTCGAAGGCTTTGTTTACTGTGCGAGTCTATTCAAGTTTTGCCATTTAGAAAATATTAACCATTCCTTTTTTCTATGTCGTATGTGGGAAGAACATCTGGTGTTATTGTCAAAATAGTCCTGCAGAAGCAGCCTACACTAACTGAGCTAATCAATGGTGAAACTGTGCAAAACCATGATTACAATCGTTTTAATTCTGTGTAAACAGATCTTGGGAATAAAGTACAATCTATGTGTCAGTCTGTGAGTCATCCCGGGCTCAGCCGTGAGTCAAAAATCCCCTTGTTTTCACTGTGAAGACACAATAGAGGTCGTTCTTGCACTCTGACCTCGGAACAGTTGACTGTCTGTTTTGCTGAACACTAGGGTAACATTGTTGAAGGGATGATGGAAACCCTCTTGATGTCAGTGTTGGATACACTCTGACATGATTGTTAACCAGCCAAGGATTACACCTGCTCCGTTTAATGCTGTAACTGTGCAGCTTTATAGAAGTGCTCTGTGAAGAAGAGGCTGAATACTAGGACTCACAGACGCACACATACACACACACACGATTTTCTTCTGTGACACTGAAGTTTATGGACTTCATTGATCAGATAAACAAAGCTGTCCATTACCTCATTGACTCATTCTCTAAATAAATATACTATGTCTTGTGTTCTTCCCACCTCACAGCACATATCTCTTGTTTTTGTGCCTCTGCCTTTTTTTTCTCCCCCTGCACAAACACATCTAAGAGACTTCCAGGACATTGTTTTCCGTCTTTAGAAGGTTTTCCTTTGGTGTGCTAGTGGAGATAAAGACGTCAAGCACTCCTGTTTCTGGGAAGGATAAAGGTGTCTTGCTTAGATTCAGGGATTCAGCCCATGTGTTTCTGGTTCCCCTGCTGCCCCTCATGCAGAGTCAATAAACAGTGGTTATTGTGTTTGGGAAAGAAGCTGGAGAGTAGGAGGAGAATACATCGCCCTGCTTCTGTTAAGGAAAAAGCCTTTCTTCCTTATATTCCTCTAGTTCTGGGAGAAAGAAAACAAGTGATACCTGCGTTTTATTCAAAGAAAATGTAAAGACATAAACGCATGAGACGATAACACTGAATAATTTGATATGATATTTAAAAAATGTATGCTTATAAAGTTTGCCTAAAATAATATCAGATTTTACTTTTCCACTAGACCTTCATGGACTGTGAGTTAATTTCCTCTTTATTCTCTGTTTTCTTAATTTAATAGGTGAACAATGTGGACTTTGCAAACATCATCAGGGAGGAGGCTGTGCTGTTTTTGCTGGATCTCCCACGGGGAGAAGAAGTTACTATTTTGGCCCAGAAGAAGAAGGATGGTGAGCGATTGCATCTTAAAACAAATGTGTCAACGAGCACACTTTAAGGGTTGCTGTAATCATTTTTTTTTTCTGCTTTTCTTCCAGTGTATCGGAGGATAGTGGAATCGGATGTGGGTGATTCCTTTTACATCAGGACACATTTTGAATATGAAAAGGAGTCACCCTATGGGCTGAGCTTTAATAAGGGCGAGGTGTTCCGAGTAGTAGACACCCTCTACAATGGAAAGTTAGGCTCCTGGCTTGCTATCCGTATTGGCAAGAACCATCAGGAAGTGGAAAGGGGCATCATCCCCAACAAGAACAGGTAAAAGAAGTTTCAGGTCACACCTTTTAATACCTGTGCAACTTGTTCCATTACTTTATGAATGGGCATGGGAGGAGGCAAATTAATAGAAGCATTCTAGTTTGTCTTCAGTAGCTGGGGCGGATTTGAGAGCACATCTTTCTTTTTACTCAGTTTGTTTAATCTGCTGTATTTAACGCTTCAGGACTGTATGAGGGGTGTTTCTTTGTTACAGTCTGTACAAACTGGGAGTGTTTTTTAAAGTAGGGCATACTCAACACATCCCATGTGAAAAGTAATGTGATTGTTAAGTATCTACTTTGTGGGGTTTACGAGAACTTGGAGAAGTCTGTGTGTTGGACCAAATGTAGTGCAGATCTCTGCAGCTTTCACTAGCCTCTGGCAGTGTTTACACAGAGATTCCATGCTGTCCTGTTGACAAAAAGACAACTTTCAGCATGCTGCAGGCATTATTATCACAAACATTAACTATAGTGAAATATATCTCAGCTCCTTTGCCAAGTTAAGCCTGCCTCCCAGGATATTCATATGAAACATAAAGCAAGGAAATCACACACAGGATTTAATAATATTTTTCATAAACATACATCAAAGGAAGACGTGTTATTATTCAAAGCCACTAGGAATGATTTCTTCCCTCTCTAGGCCCGCTGCCTTACAAACTTTCTGACTTCCTGACTTCCTTCTGTTTTAGAGTTTTTTCAGGTATTACATGAGATGTATTTACACATCTGCAGGCATCTAATACATCAGATTTAAGGAAACAGATGTGGAAATGATTGCCAGCATCATAAAGATATAGTTTGTAAATCTGTAATAGTGGAAAGTATGTCTAAATATAATCATTTTGAACTCTGCTTTATATTGGTGTTGCAGTTACTGTACCAGTATAATTTTTTTCCCAGCTCACCGTAGCATAGTAAGCTAAATGCTGCTTTCCTGCTCATGATTTTGCTCCGTCATCTTGGTCTGAGCTACAGAGTTATCTTATAGTAGATCATTGTTTTAGCTTGGAAGATTTCAAAACCAGGATAGGTTTATTAAAGGATAATTTGTCCAGGGTAGATATGTCTTACTGCTGAATGTTGCCAAATTTTCATTGATGTGATTTCTACTTATTGGTCGGTTGTTGTTTTTTTGCGTGGTATTTTTTGCTGCTATCCTGGCAAATACTCACTGTTAAAATATGTTTTCTTATCTCAACGGGAATATTCCTGAAAAAATAAAGATTAAACAAAAAATGAATAAATAAACCTTAATTATCTTAAATTAGTGCTGATTGTGCCTTCAGCTTATCCCCAATTTCCAAATACTCCGTACGCGTCCATCAGCGCCATGCACTACATCGTAGTTCGCTGCCAATTTAGTCAATCATTGTGTTTCCACAGCGAGCGCAGCGGTCTGTCTCCGGAGTGTGCCAGTAGAGCCACTACGCTCTGCTCCGTTTCAAATACGCTGCTGAGTCTATTTTCCATGGAGTACGCTACAGGTTCGCTATAGCTGGACAGAATATGACAACTCGGACAGGAAGTCAGACAAGGAAACGCACAGAGCATCCGGTCAATTTCAAAATAAAACACAATATACGGACTCGCAATCTTATTTTTTATCACTTTATCAACATTACGTCAAAACAGGCACAGAATGAAGAAAAAATCATCCTCAGGGAGACAAAACAACATGTTAGCACGTTTTCTCTTTATTCCCGCGTGATCTTCGGCTGCACTCACGTTCCAGAAACGGATACAGTGGGGCAGGGCGCGTGCCGTCCGACGGAGCGAAACAGTGGCGTACAGAGTATGTGGGGATTGGGGGTTCAGTCCCGACAACTGTCTTGACATATCTTTTCCCTGTCCAGAGCTGAGCAGCTATCCAGTGTGCAGTACACCCTCCCCAAAACACCAGGGGGCGACAGAGCAGACTTCTGGAGATTCAGAGGATTGCGAAGCTCCAAGAGGAATTTGCGGAAGAGCAGGGAAGACCTGTCTGCCCAACCAGTCCAGACCAAGTTCCCTGCATACGAGAGGGTGGTGTTGAGGGAAGGTAAGAGGTCATGTGCAATGGCAGTTACAGTAATCAAATGGAGAATCCCACACACATTTATACGTTGTTTTAGGGTAATTTGTAGTGTAGTTTATAATCATGTGTAGTTGTTTCCCATATTCAGTGAAGTTTGCTTCTCGTCTTCTTTTCTGTCAGTGCCTGGTGTAAGGGGCTTCATTAAGCTGCATTTGACCTGTACAGTTCTGAGAGATTTAACATAACTTATTGATGAAAAGAATGTATGATGTGATTAAGTATTGTGTTTTAAGTGTTGCATAACGCTAACCTTTTCTGTAATCTCCATGACATGTTCTTGTTCTGGTGCAGCTGGGTTCCTGAGGCCTGTGGTTATTTTTGGGCCAATAGCAGATGTGGGAAGAGAGAAACTGGCCAGGGAGGAGCCAGACATTTTTGAACTAGCAAGTAAGTACAAATGTTCCCATCTCCATCTCTCTCTAGTATCAGTCTAGTCAGTGCCTCTATTAGGTATCCTGAAGTTTTATACTCTCAAAGCAGCGCTACGTGTTGGAGGACGACCTAATAGAATCTTTGGAACCCCTGTGTTCATCCAAAAAGTAGTTATTGCTTCTGGGAGATTTAAAGAGATTTTTAGCTCATCTACAGACAATTTGATTGGTTAAGCACAGATAGAGCATAAAATGTATTCTCCAAGTTAAGTTTTTAATTCAAGACAAATGTAACTCTCCTGACTTGTGTGCAGTGAAACGACGACAGCTTGTTGTGGCTTTAAACGTGATTCAATTCATCAACTTAATTTAGTATTTTATTTAAAAATGCACCTGCCGTAAAATTTGTGCATTTGTGGCCTTGTCTGTAAAATAGCTTTCGATCGGTAATAGCGCCATAAAATACCTCTCTCAGCAGCTATTCTGCTATATTGGTAGCAGTTTACTTTTAAGAAGAAAAAAAGGTATTAAAAGTGTGTCCTATACACCGGATTAAATAGTACTTTCATGTGTATGAGCAGAAAACTGTTCAGACCTGAAATAAAAAAATAGATAGTGACAGAGTGATTATAAAGACACTGAAGTGTGTCATAAACACTGCTGGTTGTTCTTATCTACACAGGGTTACATAGGGTTAGAAACATACTTCTGGAGGGTTCTAGGTCTTTTTTTTCTGTAGAAATGTTTCAAGTCCAGCTGCTACTACTGTAACTACTGTACTTCTAAAATATGCCCGGAATATTTTAGTAAGTTAGTCATTTCCTCCATTTGTTTCGAGCCTTTCTGTTTCCATTTCTCTGATGATATTTATTTGTTCTAAGCAGAGCTCGTCACTCCTCTTATTTCATCCCTCTTTCCCTCCCCTTTAGTTCTTGTGGTTTGAAGCTTCTTTAGTGTGTGTTTTTTTTATTTAAACATTATTGAATTCCAATGACTTAAGTGCACAAACACATGCCAATGCAACCACACACATTTTTATTACACACTCATAGATAAGTGGTTCCAATTGTTGATGTGTACTTGCATAACTCCAGTGCTGTTTGTGTAACTGTATTTTCTTTTCAGAAACACAGCAGCAACAAGGAGGGGAAAGTATGTTACTTAGTGCATCAACTTTTTGTTTTGTTTGATTTAATCCAGTTAATTGGACATACCCTGTAATGTAGTGTTTGTTGGCTAGCTAAACAATACATATTTAATCAATGTGTTTAGGGGAATAGCACTTTAGTAATGAATTCATAACTTTTCACTATAATTGGCAAAAATATTTGTTATTTTTCCTACTTTACTCAAACACATTCTTCTTAACATTTGAAGAAAAAAAACAGCCTCAGACTCGCACACAAAAATCAGACAAAAAAAAATCCACCTTTGATGTAACATTTTATTTATTTATTCATGAACAAATTGAATTCAGTGGTATTCCCCTAGTAAATGCTGGTTGCATCATGTAGAAAGACAAACGCAAGGTAGCATGTGGAGCTGTGCAGTTAGGAGGCCATGAAGCGGACATGTTCAAGTTGCTTTTCAACAAAACTTTCATTTGATTTTAAAATAATGTAGAAGTTTCATGGAATTTTCGCTTATTTGGGGCTCAAACAGTTGACACCTGTTTTTATGTTTTCTGCTAATTTTGTCAGTCAAATACAACATGCTAAAATGATTAGCAACGCTTTGCTCATAGACATTCAATGACGAAATGTCCACTTTAACATCCATTATAACACACCACAAAGTATTTATGAAATCACATTAAACCGTCATCAACTTCCTCAATCAGCTCGAACAATAACCATCTGCCTGTGTTCAAATCCTAAGACATATCTCATGCCATATGATTCAGACACAGGGATAATATAATAAATAAATATCAGTTGTAACATTGTATTACTGTAAAGTGTAAACAAATGGAACATTTCATAGCTCACAATTCACACAACTATCTAAGTACAGCTGCAGCGGTACTCTACAAGAGCACAGCAAACATTGTACATGACACAAAGTGGTTTGTTTGTGCGTGTGTCTGTTTAACCTTTCATAATGCAATGAAGCTCATACATTTTTTATAAACAGTGAGAGGACTGAATCCCCGATTTTAAATATTTTAAATTGCTGCTGCATATGCTTGAATCTTCTACTTGTTGCATGGCTACATTTATCTGCTATTTAAAAAAAATATTATGAGTAGTTTAGTGCAGTTTTTTTTTAGATTAGAGTTTGGTCTGATGATGTGTTTTAGTCATTACTACACTAAACATCCCGGTGAAAGGACTGCCATCTTTTGAACCTTGTGTGTATTGACAGGACACTCTTGCTTATCTTTATGTGAATCATAAACCCATCCATACATCCTTGCTTACTACCCTGAGGCTTATAATGACACTGAATTCTCATTCATGCCAAATGAACCCCATTCTCTTGTTTGTGCACAGTCCATATAAATTTTTCTCACATAACACATTTCCTGCACCATAATGTATACCGTCACATGGGGGTGCAATCACAATTCTTAATCTTCACAAGATACCTGATGACTTCTGCATGAATTGGCTGCTGTCCTCATCTTGTCTTTCAGCTGTAAACGCATAAACGTGCACTTGTCCTCTCCTGTATCCAGATGATTACTCTGTATTTAACTGCTATTTATGGGAGTTGACAACTGCACGCTGCAAGGATGTCTAATTGGGGGCACTGCTTGTTTTTGTTATTGTTTGTCTCGTGCTGATGTGATGCACTCACTCTTGTTTGTCTTCCATAGAGAGTGAACCCAGGGATGCAGGAACCGACCAGAAAAGCACCGGCATCATTCGACTGCACACGATCAAACAGATCATCGATCGGGTGAGACAAACTAGACATGCGCTCTTGATAAATGTTCAGTCAAAAGGCAGAAATATGAATATCTTTTGACAGATGTCAGGTGTAAAGTTTATTGTAATGAAAAGATGGCAGCAAGTCATAGTGATAAACACATGTAGCTCACTGCTGCCACCTGGTGTATTGTACTTTTTAACACTTTTAGGTATGCTGGTTTGAAACTTAGCTGCATACAATATGTGGGAAAAAAAGATGAAAATTTGCTTACATTTAAACATCTAGGAAATACTACAAATATAAGCAATTTTACAGTGAAATTGACAGTCTTATTTTATTTGTCTTCTCTACATTAAGGACAAGCATGCAGTGCTGGACATCACTCCTAACGCTGTGGACCGTCTGAACTACGCTCAGTGGTATCCGATTGTTGTTTTTCTCAACCCAGACACCAAACAGGGCGTCAAGACCATGAGGACCCGCCTCTGCCCTGAGTCCAGGAAAAGTGCCAGAAAGCTCTATGAACGAGCTCTCAAACTAAGGAAGAACAACCACCACCTCTTCACCAGTGAGTCCATAGGGGGACAGAGAGGGGGGGAGGGAATGAAAGAAAGAAAGATGGATTCTTCTGTCAGATTTTCTTTCAAATGCTTGTTCAGCACAGGCCATCACAAAAGAGCACTCCAAGGTCCCTGTTTCAGCAAGCAGTCTTTCTGTCAAGGGGTCAGGAGCATTGTTATGAATAAAGATACAGAGCATATTAAATGTTTCACATTCAGTCTTAGCAGCACACATATGCAGTCGATTATTCACATAAACTTCTATCCATCAATGAATTAACACAACTAGCTGCATCTCTGTCTTAATCTGTATCAACTGGATTTCATTTGAAAGCTATGTTGGAAAACACAGATTTAACATGTGACTCATGAGGGGAGAGAGTGCAGTAAGGTGATTGACCTCTTAGATGCTCTGTTGTCTCCTTTTTGGGATGATGGTGAGACTTCAATTATTTGATAATCTTGACCTACATATAACTACATTTATTCTATGTGCCTTTAGTGACTTGGGTTTTTCCAAGTCAAACAGCATAGGTAACATTTATGAAGTCCTACATGCTTTAACTACTACTACAAAACTACTACTGCTAAATTACTGCGGAGTCCAGACAGACATAACGGCAGAGCATTTATGTGCTGATGTGCACTTTGAGAAGAATCATTTTGGTTTGATGGTTTCACTCTATCACTAATATAGTCATTGTTTGTACGTCTTTGATTGGAGGATATCTTTTGTTCTCTTCTGCCCTTCCCTCTTGTGTATTCAGCTACCATTAACTTGAACAATATGAATGACGGTTGGTTTGGAGCGCTGAAAGAGACAATTCAGCAGCAGCAGAACCAGCTTGTGTGGGTTTCAGAGGGCAAGGTAAGAGATAAGACTGGAATGCACAACATACACACTCCAAAAAATATATTTTATCTCACTCCATTTCATGCTTTATTTTTTGTTTCCCAGGCTGATGGGGCAGCAGAAGATGACTTGGATATCCACGATGACCGCCTGTCTTACCTTTCGGCGCCAGGCAGTGAGTATTCAATGTACAGCACCGACAGCCGCCACACCTCTGATTATGAGGATACGGACACGGAGGGTGGGGCCTACACCGACCAGGAGCTGGACGAGACACTGAATGACGATGTGGGCCCTCCCGCGGAGCCCGCCATCACCCGCTCCTCTGAGCCCGTACGTGAGGATCCACCTGTCATCCAGGAGCCTCCAGGCTACGCTGGCTACCAGCACGCGGTGCAGCTGGACCCCCTGAACCGCATCGACCCGGCAGGATTCAAGGCACCAGCGCCGCAGCAGGTAGCGTTTCTGAGAGCTGCCCGTCTTCCCTGTTGTCTGGAGGACGTGGTATGCGTTAGAAGGGTTTTCTGGAAGCGCTATTGAAGGCACTTTATTATTTTTACAGTTATTCTGTCTATCTACTGTTACTGAATAATATCAGTGGGAAAGTAACACATTTTTGTGGTCAGGTATTAATCGCAATATAAAAACTATAGTATATGATATATAAATCTATATTTATGATCTTATTCTATCAATTTGCCTTATGTGTTTGTTGATTGATATTTGTGAGCGTGTTTTTTATTTTTTGAAAAGTAGAAGACCTTGATAAGTTTTATTGTTACTCTTGTACTCTGTATTACCACAAGCTGTCTTATTGGTGTGACTGTTGCTGATGTCACTGGGAATAGAAACTTATGTTTGTCTAAGTGTCTGTACCAGTACTCTACTACTGACCTATGTGCACTTCCTACCTTTGTTTCACCTGTGATTGGGACTTTGACGATATATCACAAAACAGTATTATTTGCATGTTGGAAATGCCAGTGTTAATCCAGTTTTCCTGTGAAATGTATTTATCGAAACCCGATTGGCTGATGTTAGTCCCCAAGCTAAACATTTTTCGACCAGTGATGTGTTAATGAACATAAAGGGGAAAAACGACTGTATTGTAACCATAGTATTAAAACAAATTAGTAAACTCTAACAATGAAAACTTGTCCTGCTACTAATTCCTAACTCCCACATGTCATCGTTTGATCTACAGTTATCATTAAATGTAGAGGTGGGTGATTGGTTGCTGTAGGCACAAGTGAAGAGCAAACCGTTGTTGAAGGGCAGTCAAGGAAGTAACTCTTGTTAGTACTGCCTGGCAGTGTGTCAGCGCGTTATTAAACATTTCTGAACCACTTCACAGAAAGCAGAGGCCGCTGCTGTCCCTAGCATCCCCCAGCAGCCTGAGCCCTTGGCTGAAACAGTGCCCCCTGCTGTGGATGTTACTGTAAAAACTGTAGGGGGTCTGAGCCCTGACGAGTCTCCTGCAGCTCCTCACAGGCAGCCAAGCCCCAACCCAGAGGCTGGCTCCCTTAGGAGACCCACCCCTGAGCTTGCCCCTCAGAGCGTCACGCCAGAACCTCTACAGTCTGGACCGGACAGTTCAGAACCAAAGGTATCCATTTGATCGTCACTGGACGCTCCGTGAGCCGGCCCAGCTCAGCTCGGTCTGACCTGGCTGACCTCCTGTGCTGCTACTGCTGCCTGTCTACCTACCTACCTCCTGCTGCAACGCTTCTCTCTCTCTCCTTCCGTCCTGCATGTCTGCTGACCACAGTGCTACGCAGAAGAGAACAAGATGTGTGTGCGTGTGTGTGTGTGTGCGTGTGCGTGTGCGTGTGTGTTTGCGTGTGTGTGTGTGTGCGTGCGTGTGCATGTGCCAGAGAGTGAGCAAATGCTGGTAAACAACAGTGAGCTTGGACGTAATGGCTGTGCTTATATGCCTTCATGTGGAGCAGTGGAAAATCCTGCGGCTCTCACTGTTGCTTATCTTCTCTGCATGGCTGTGCGTTTGCCTCATTCTCTGTTAAACTCTCTACTCTGATCTGTTTGTTTATTTATCAGTGCAGACTGAATTCTTTGTAAAAGCAGCCAATAATTCTCCACCAACCAATTGTATTTGTATTTTCACTGCATTTGAAAAGAAGCCTTTGGCAACTATCAATTAATTCTTTGATTGGGAATTGGATGGATAATTAATGGTTTCTTCTTAAATATCAAGATCCTAAACATGTTTTTGTACAGTGAGTATGTGCTTGTAAAGTTAATTATTTTGGATGTTTAAGTTGTATTAACTGCACCAAGACAGTGGGAGACATTTTCCCTTGTGAATGCAGCATTGATGACCACAAATGAACTCTTAACACTTCATTTTGGGAAAGATCTCGGATGAGTAGTTAAGTTGAAATTTCTATAAACCATGGTAACATTTTGCTTGTAGGCAAGAAAAATGAATCCCATTGTTTTGTTGTATATATATTTTTTTATCAACTTTGTTATCCTTTATTAATTTAGTTTCAGTGTTTAATTTCCAGTTGCAGTGATACATTTGGGTTTTTCTTAAGCTGCAGTGGGTGTTTGGCTGTGCAGTTATTTCTGTTTAAACTTCAATGTTATCTGACCAGTAACCCCTCCCTCTCAGTTTCTCTATTTCAGGTCTGTCCTTTCTTGTTTCCTCTTCTGCAATTAATTTCACAAACTTGTTTCAATTTTCTCTTTTCCATGATTTAACTGAATTCTGTATGTCTAATTATGTATATCAAATATATGTGGTTTGCACAGTTGTTAACCTTGTTTTTTTTGTTTTTTTTGTTTGGTAGATGTTTCAGAAGGATCCATACAGCACAGATAACACAGGAAGAATTGGCCACAGCATGAAGCCTGTGACTTATAACCCTCAGCAGGGATATCACCCTGAGCAGCCATACAGAGATTATGATCACCCACCCAGTCGGTATGATGTGAGCAGCAGTGGAATCAGCAGCGGAGGTGGTTACCCAGATCCAAAGTACCGAAACTATGACTCTAACCTGCCCTTCGAGAACAGTGTGCCTCACTACGACCAGCAACAGTGGAACCCTTACAGCCAACCGCTCTCTACTGCCAACTCCCAGGGATACGATCCCCGCCTGCCATATGGTGAGGGCCCTGACTCCCAGTACACCCCCCCTCTCCGCTACGATGAGCCCCCACCTTCACACGGATTCGATGGGCGACCTCGTTACGGTAAACCGACAGGTCCAGGGCCGGTCCGTTATGACGACCCTCCACCTCCTGCTCCAGGGCCTGACATGCACTACAACCAGGATTCTCACCTGAACACGTACCCCTCAGCCACTCGCTCACCAGACCCTGCAGCCCAGAGGCCTGCCTATAACCAGGGACCAACACCGCAACAGAAGAGCTACAAACCTCAGCAGTATGACCATATCCCTGTGAACTCTGAAACCAGCCCCACGCCTCCTCCCAAAGAGGCGCCCTCACCATCACCTGCAGACGCTCCAAAGCCTGTCACAAACGAAGATGACCCTGCATTGAGGCCGCAGTCAGTCCTGACGAGGGTCAAAATGTTTGAGAACAAACGCTCTGTGTCCGTCGATAGAGCCAGAGATACAGGAGACTCATCTGGGAACAGGGTAAGTGGTTTGCCTCTATATACATTGCATAAGGCAGCTAATGCACTTACAGCAGGTACTCTTGATCTTGTACATGTGCCTCCTCTAGAGATTTAGCACTGTAGAGGTGAGCATTCCTATGTTTTAATCTTACTGATGAGGTTCATTGTTTTTGCTTCTATAGGCAGCAGACCTGCCGTTGAAATCAGGTGGAGTGATCCCTAAAGCAAATTCTCTGAGCAATCTGGATCAAGAGAAAGCATATAGGTAAGCCTGTGCTGCAGATAAGCTGTTTTCACCTGCCCTGGTAAGAGTAACATTGAAATTAAAATAGTCATTTATAGTCACTTTTATTTTATGCACCCTCACTTTGACCTTCTGCCTGTATAACCTCTTATCTTCTCCTGCTCTGTTCTCACCATCTCTGCCTTGCATATAACCTGCTCAACTCTTTTATCACAGAGCTCCAGCGCCTCAGAAGCCTCAGTCCACAATGGCGGATGACATTGTGCGCTCCAACCACTATGACCCGGATGAGGATGAGGACTACTACAGGAAACAGCTGTCTTACTTTGACAAGCTCCAAGCTCCAAACAAACCGCAGCCACAAGCACAAACAAGCAACAACTACCCCAGGTGATGCTCGCCCCCATCCGCATTCCCTAGCATTCTGAACCCAATGTTATCCTCTATGGTTTTTATATCTCTATGCCCTGGTCCTATCTGCCGTGTATCTCAAAATGAATTGTTTTGGTCTGTGATACAGGACAGAGACACTGGAAAAACCTAGTCCAGTGGAGAAAAAATATGAACCAGTTCCCCAGGTGACGCCCTCTCTGCCACCAGCAATACTGCCCAAACCTGCACCTGAAGGTGAACATTATTTTTATCCATTACAAGTCTGTAATTACATGAATATGCATACTTTATGTGAGCTGTATCAGTCTGTACTTTGTCTAATGAGAGACACACTCCTTCTGTTTCTTCCTAAATGCAAAGAAAGAAAAAACGTACAGACGCTCAAACTTATTGACACATACTGTAGACATCTTTGGCTGATCCATTGGCTTTGTTTCTTCTTTAGCCAAGCCTTCTGGGCGAGAGGACACTGTCCAGACCAACTTCCTGCCTCACAAGAGTTTCCCTGAGAAATCTCCAGTTAATGGAACTAGTGAACAGCCTCCAAAAACTGTCACTAGCAGTGGGGCTCCACCAGCATCCACCTTCAACCGCTATGCACCCAAGCCCTACACAACGTCTGCCAAGCCGTTTGCACGCATGTTCGACAGTCCTAAATTCAACCACAACCTTCTTCCCAACGACAAGCTGGATACTGCCTCAAAGGTAAGCAGATTTGGCAGGACAGGTATTTAAAAAGTGTTTAAAAATGTTTGATAATAATGAGCTGTGAAAGTTAAGATACTCAACATATCACTGTGCCCAGATTTGTTGATGTATCTATGTATTCATCTATGAATCATTGTCTTCATTTGTTGGAGGTGGTTCATTAAATAACTCACTCAGCTTAGCTGCTTCTGCCTATGCCTACAGTTTAATGCTGGCTCGCCTATTTAGAACTGCAATTAAATACAAATCTGCTGTGTGTCTTGTTGTGCTTTCCCAAAGGAAAGTTAATCCTACTTTTCCAAACAATCAGGTTTGAGTATTTTCCGTTGACATTGTATGAACCCTCTTGTGTTTTCAACAGGGCCGGAGCACCAGCCCAGTGAAGTCCGTGATCCCCCCACAGTCTCAAAACATAGACCATGACAGTGGTTTGGACACTTTCACACGCACCATGGACCACCGCTCCAAAAACCAGCATAATAACATTAACGCTGTGCCAAAGGCCATTCCAGTGAGGTAACAAATTCAGTCTGACTACAGATGAAATCTGAGGTTTTGTGCTGGACACGAGAGTATGACAGTAAAGGTATCTGTCTTCCAGCCCCAGTGCCCTGGATGATGACGAGGATGAGGACGAGGGCCACACAGTGGTTGCGACAGCTAGAGGAATCTTCAATGCTAACGGTGGAGTCCTGAGCTCCATTGAGACAGGTGTTAGCATAATCATCCCACAGGGTGCCATCCCTGATGGTGTGGAGCAGGAGATCTACTTCAAGGTCTGCAGAGACAACAGCATCCTGCCACCACTCGACAAGGAGAAAGGTAACTTTAAAGATGAGGGGATGAAGGAAACAGGGTTTTAGGGCCCGCCCCCCCTGAAGGTCAAGTAAAAAAAAAAATATATATATATTTTTATATATATATATTTTTTTTAAGATTTATTTTTGGGCTTTTTGTGCCTTTATTGTAGAGATAGGATAGTGGATAGAGTCGGAAATCAGGGAAAGAAGTCATTTAAGGATACCTTTCCGATAGAAAAGGACAGCTGTCATTAAAAGTAACACATGAACATCAAGATTCCTTCAAGTGTTTGTGTCGTCGTGTCGCCGTGTCGGCTTGTCCCCACCCCCCCAACCCTGTAAACCTAGGGGAAACACTGAATTTTATCAAATTTACATTAGACGGATTAAACATTCTGTCAATGCCAGATGTTCATTTATTATATTTATTAAGCTAAAGTCTACAAAAGTTCAATCCAGCGGTCATCTCCAGATTGTGTAGTTGTCAGACGCCATTGCTCCAAACAGTCTAATATTTCTGACAGTGAAATTGAGAGCATGAGTGAAAACCTGAACCCAGATAATATTGAGCAAAAAAATCAAAGAGACAAATTATTGACAATTATACAACCTTAATCCAAAGTGTTAAACGACAACAAAAGGACTCAAAACCCACGTTCTGACATAATGCGTAATATTCCCAGTGATATCAAACATGAGCACAGTGTGGGAAAACAGCAAATAATCTCAGGAACTGCTTGTATGTGATCTTACTTTTTATTTTACTGAGCTGAATATATAACTGCTTTTTGTTTCTGTGTTTCCAGGGGAGACTCTGCTCAGCCCTCTGGTGATGTGTGGACCTCATGGCCTCAAGTTTTTGAAGCCTGTGGAGCTACGCTTGCCTCACTGTGCGTCTATGACCCCTGATGGTTGGTCTTTTGCTCTAAAATCCTCCGACTCCTCGTCGGGTATGCTGTGCTCTCTGTTCTTCCGGGGTCGTTTGGGCTGGCTGTGTGAAATTTTGAGGGTTGTGGGTCACTTTTTGAATCATTTTTTACCCCTAGTTTTGGTTTTCTTAATTAAAAATCAATTGAGAAAAACTTAAAACTATGTATTTGGTCAACCTAACCATGTGTTAGTATCAATCTAGGGGTAAAACTTCTTTCATAATTATGATTTCTGTTGGATTATTTTCATCATTTGTTCTGGTTAACTCACACATTGAATCTCTCATTCACTGCATCATTATTTTTTTTAATTTAGTGTGTATACAAAAGTATCTCCTCATTCTTTTCACTTGCTTTAATTGCACTTCTTATTTTTTGATTTTCAACTCTAAATCACCTTAATAAGTCTTTCTGTTTTCATGTAACATTCATGTGTCACCCCCTTGGCTGTACAACACTTTATTTTCATCGAGTAGACTTGTAGTGCATGTCCTTCTGCTCAGTGATTTTTCTCACAAAGCCACCCAAAGCCTGACCTGAAGAACAGCTTTTTTTTTAAGCTCTTCCTGGAAAGTGGGACACAGTCATAGCCAGTGATGTCCGTCATTATTCTGCAAAACGCTATCAAAAGACATTGTGTGAGCATGTCAGAATACCACTCTAAATTTAGCTTCTGTCTTCCTAAGTGTTCTTTATGCCAAAGTTTTCCTGTTCATTTGTTTTTTTTTAGACACGCCTCAGTTTATTTGCTAAAAGGAGGCATACAGAGAATTATAGGTCTGCAAATAGATGAAACATACAAAGCTCTATGTGCCTGATGACTCGGGTATTAATCTGTTAGTTGCCATTTTCGGTCTTTTTGTACACAGAACTCCACTCCAATTTCTCTGTTTGAGATGTGACGCATGGGCACAGTACAACAACAAGCATTTAACAAACTAACAAAGAAGTACCAATAGGATTTCCATTAAAGCAACAACCAGACACTTGGGAGTACTGGTTGTGAATTTTCTAAATTTATATTCAACATCAATGTCTTTATGGCTGAATTTAGATAGAGAGAGAACGTCGCACCAATCACATCAGTTTTGGATCAGCTCTCTTTAGTCTATCGTGCAACTGAGCAAAAATCTAACATAATAGAAATATATTTCATTAAAGTTGAACTCCTTCTAAGAGAGTTATTTTAAAAGCTAACAAAGAAACTACTTTCCTCCGTCCTGTTTCTAAAAGTGTTCTTTCTCACAAGTCAGCTTCAAAGCCAGTGGTAATTTTGCCAATGGTCAGGATTAGCAGTTAATTAGCCTCATTTTAAGGATGAGACTTTGGAGGGCTGAATGAGCAGGGAGCTCACTCTGTTGTCCAGCTGAATTGTGGGAGGATTATCAGGCTGCGTTGTAATCCTCTTATTGTAAAGCAAGGCCACTCTCCAGCCTCCTCCTCCTCCTCTTTTCCCCTCTGTGGTTTTCTCCTCACTCTGCTTCCCTGCTCAAATTCTCTGCGTTTTGTTGCGTATTTCCTGTGTGTTATTCTGTTAGTGATTAAATAGAGCTATAGAGGTAGGAAGGGATCTGATCACTACAGTACAGTTAAGCTCTGGTGACTTCTGTTACAGTAAAACAGAATTTGATTTGAAGTATCACGTTATTGAAATAGTAAATTAGAAATAGATATTAAATGTTCTTAACTGACTGTTTTGTTTTTTAATGAAACATCAGACAAAGAATTACTCTGCCAGGCCCCCCTGATTTAGTTATGAAAAATGCACAAATGACATGTGACCTGTGCTTACCAGACAAGAATTAAGACCTGTAAAATGAACACCTATTGTTGTAGTCTCACAAGAGGACATCACAAAAATGAGAGGAAAGACATATTTCAGATATAAATCTAATTTGTAGTTGAGAGAATACTTATTTTATTTGTTATAACAATGGGCGACTTTTGCTTAGTTTCAAGGCTACATTTACTCCCTCACAGACTTGTGTTTGAGAGAGAGAGAGAGAGAGAGAGAAAGAAAGTGATGAAGACTAAAGGGACGGATTTGAAGCCAGGCTGGCAGTGGCTTGTTATGGGGCCTTACCTCAAGGCACCATCACTAGCTTGTTCATGCAAAAAGCCCCCGAGCATCCAGACACAATTATGTTCTTGTTAAGAGTTTTGTTGTTTTGCGGTTCTTCCAAAAAGGAAACAAGCCTCAGGGCAGAAGGAGGCAGTTGGTTTAACTCTAGGACCACACTGCCTACCTGTACCTGTGCGTGACACCTTCCTCTCTGGCCTGCTGCGGCTTGCACGTGTGATGGAAATGCTCACGTTGTTGTGACTGTCACTGCAAGCCCTCTCTTTCTACATTAAGTTCACATCTGAAAGTGACCATCTGTACTTTAATGTTACATTTAATTTCTTTATTAATGTTGAGTTTAAAAAGCAATCCTCAAAAATACAGAGAGTGTTGATGTCAATGTTATAGGTGCAAAGTAATATGAGTCTACTATTCATCATAAAACTTCATTAGTATTGTGAGAGTAAACATATTTCTTTAGAACTAAAAAAGGGAATCTAATACATGTTTTTGGCTCTCTACTTTCCACATGTTTTTTTTTTTTTTTTACCAGAACAGAAGATTGTCCTGTGGTTATATCCCTCTGTTTATCTCACTTATCACTCAGCGTTTAGCACAAGATTGACAAGAGGCTGTATTTATAGTCTGTAGATGATGGGCCTCTGTTGCTCTGACTCTCTTTATACTCTGATTGATTACTGGAATGCTCCTCTTGGCAAAGACCTCTGTGTTTACAATTACACTTACACTTAGACCTCCCAGTTACTTGAGGTTTAATTTGCAGTCCCAAGAGGCCAGGGACATTCAATAAAAATATGAATTGCTTTTACTAGTTCTTCGTGTAACTATGCTTGGACATAGGCAACACACCATTGTATACTTGTTTACATGGCTTACAGAGAACACATGCATCAAGTCATGCAGTCAGTGCTGCTTCCAAATTAAACAAATATTTGTTGTAGAATACATTTAGCCATGTTAAGAGGATGTTGTAGGTAAAGTAATGCTTATGAAATGCACAGCATCTGACAGCTTGAATCTGACAGAAAAAGCAGCTGTTCTCTCTCACTCACCACCCTCCTCCCCATCTGTCTATCCGTCTGCAGGTGACCCAAAAAGCTGGCAGAACAAGTCTATCCCCGGAGACCCCAACTACTTGGTGGGAGCCAACTGTGTCTCTGTGCTCATTGACCACTTTTAAGATGGACCGGCAGGTGTTACTGAATGTGGAGTCATGTTGGGTTATGAAAATGAAGACGATGGATACACACACACACACACACACACACACACACACACACACACACACACACACACACACACACACACACACACACACACACACACACACACACACTGACAGACGCACTCCAATTATACGTACACACTACATAATGGAGCATGAAGACCCGGTCAGTGCTGTTTACTGCAACCACAGATGAAGGCAAGACACTGATGAAGGTTACAAGCTGTTCTTTGAACTTTTTCCCCATTTTTGAAGTTTTTTGATGTGAAATGAAACCAATAATGCATGCAACGCCCCATGCCACTGAGGATTGACACTATATATTGTAAGGCAATGTTCGATGTCATTTTTACATGAATATAGATGGATGGCCTTTGAGGCAGCATACAGGCTTCAAAGATCTGTGTGGGTATATTTATGCTATATATGCATACAGTATATATAGTAGAATAGAGAAGATTTACTAAAAAAAAAAAAAAAAGTACTTATGAACTCAACTACAAGTCAACATCTTGTTATTTTTCAGTAACTTTAAAAGAACATGTTTTTTCCACCTTTAAATGAAGGTTTAAGACAGTCGTCAGGTAATAATGATGTTTTCGAGAATCTTTTAAAGGAGTTGGCAAAAGCTGGAAATGAACCCAAGCAGCACACTTTTAGAGACGTTCTTCCTTCATTCATAACTTTTTATTCTTTCTTTCTCCTAAAGTAATATCATGTAGCTTAATTTCTTACTGAGTCTCTCCTTCCAGCCTGAGGGAGATCTATGCATGTTCTTTACTCAGGTCCTCAGTTTCTTCCTCACATATCTCTCTCTCTTTCTCTCCTCTCTCTCTTTCTCTCTCTCTATTATCTTCCTCTCTCTCTCTCTCTCTCTCTCTCTCTTTCTCTCTCTCTCTCAGTGCACTCTTGCACTCACACAAATAAGCAGTGATGCCTTATCTGCAGATTATTCACTTTTCATTACAATGAAAAAAATAAGTTATGATAAATTATGGTATATGTCATTTGTTTTGCCATTTCTTTGAGAACCCACTGTATAAATGAACGGGTTTAGCACACAGTAACAGTTGATAAAGGATAACAAAGGTATGCTCTTCTTTTATCTGCTATGCATTACTTAAAAAAAAAAACAAGAGAAAAGAAGCAGCTGTAAATAAAGCTAGCATATTGCCTTGTTTCTTTTGTTTGTAAATGAACTTTTTTGTATGTCTTTTTTTTTGTATAAAACTTAGAGAAAAACTTGTTTTAAAAAGTGGAAGAAAGTGACGGTGGTTATCTTTGTATTCTGGATATACCCTCGAGCCTTTGAACTTGTAACCTGACATTAATACATCACACCTTTTCTACCGATAAATTCGCCCCATGATGAGGTCACAAAGAAAGTCTTTTTATGGCTCTTTAAGGATGAGGAATGTGCACGGGCTACAACACATTTAAAACATGTTCTTTTGAAAGGGTGTGCTCTCAAAGTGTCCCCCTCACTGATTTGTGATACTGGATGCTGTATTGTGTGCCCTTAAATGTATTTTTGTACTAATAGACAATATATGATGTATGGCACACCAGTACCATTTTATTTTTAGATATAACACGGCTTTAATTGGATATTAGCTCTTCACGTGTGGCTGACTTTTTTTTTTCTCTTCTGCAACACAATTTTAAGTATACCAACCTATTAATAAATAAAATCATTTTTAAAGTAAAGTCTGTAAGAAGGTCTGTTATTTTCCACTAGAGCTGAATGGTTCTCTCATCATTCATACGGAGCTGTGGTTATTATTTGCTGATATTTTCTTTAGGATATGTATGAACCAAATTCATTAATTGCTCCTTTAAGAAATAGCATGAATTGACAGATGAGATGACATTTTGTGGTGTTGTCTCAATTACACTAAAACTGAAAAGACCAAGAACAAAACAACTTCTCTCGTTCAAGCACTTTATGTTTTTACATTTTGGTTTGAAAAAGGACTTGCATGTACTGCAAAAGCAAAAATTTCTCATTTTCCTAAACTATCTACTGCTTTTGAGTTCAAACTGGTTTATTTGTCACATGCCAAAATATGAAATACAATTACGGTGAGAGATTTTAGCATATTTAAAAATATATATATATTTACATTATATTTAACTTTGGGCTGAATGTCATGGCCTAGGTATCACAGCTAGGTGGAGCAGGTGAGCTGTGAATGATTCTGCAAAAAAAGGTCTTAGCTATAAATGTCCTTCAGCTGAGAATTTGATTAGACTCAAACTGATATTTCAAAACATCCCAGTGTTTGTTTGTTTGTTTAAGTAAGCTAAATAATCGTTTAGTTCACATTAAATCACATTTACTTTATCATCAGCAACCTCAAGTTTTGTGGTTGCAATATAGGAGCCTAAAGTATTCCTTTGAATTGTAGCCTATGTTTCATAAATATTCTTGGTCACAATCTTTTACAAAAAAAATGAACAAAAGAAAAATGTGTCAATTAAGGAGGCTAGCAGAATGTAGGATACGTGATCTCGACTTGAAAGTCCCGGCATAAGTTGGAAGTCCACAGATGATTAAATAGAAAAATAAAAGGAAGGAAATCTTGTGTAGTTTTTTCTGTGACTAAGGTTTCTTGGTCTTGTGAAATATTAAATACTTTCACCTCTTTGAACCTCTAAATGAAACTCTGAAGCATACAAATCCCTGTTTGAATGAACTGCTCACACCTTGAGTCAGGGGGGTAAACCAAGCTAGACAGTCCCTGAACTGTTTGACCAGACAGTCCGACCTGCGACAGGCCCTCATCTAATGATCATAATTATTTAACGACAATATTTGCATATTATACCAGCTGATTCGAGGAGGAGGGAGGGGGGCAATCCTCTTGTGATTATGTGGTAGAACATTTCTGTTAATATATCTCAGTGAATAAATATGTATTGAAAGGCACTGTGATATATTCACACTATCTTAATGTTTCATTTACAGACTGTACTCAACCGCCTTGCTGCTGCTCTTTGTTGAATTTGTATTCCCTGAAGTGTTGTTGTATGTGTAGGACCAACATCCATTACTCAAACAGATATGGGTCCAAGGTCAACAAAAAGTGCTGAAAATAATAAGTAAACAATTTATTTTAGTAATCTCATAATTACTACTTTTGCTATTGATTAAAAACAACATGGGAAGGGGATAATGTTGGCAGCATGAGAGACGGCTAATTCCAGCAATGACATGCTTGCTGCTAACATGTTGGAGTTAAAAAAATGTGATGCCAAAGAATGAGGATTGTTCAGACGACAAGGAGGACGGCGACGTAGAGCACTGCCAGGTTTGACCTACAATAATAATGTAAGTTATGTTATTGTCTTTATGTGAGTTATTTCTGTCATGTGCTCTGTGGTTTCCAAAGTAACTTGCTCTCATGTCATTTTTATTCATAGTCAAGTATTTTGTAAATCTAGGTATGTTTCGTGGTGGTTTTTAACTGGATATGAATAGTCCACAGTTGTTGTTATATTTAGCCTTTGTTTTGTAAAGTAAGTAGGCTAACCTGCCTTTTTAAAAGTATTCACTCAGGATAATTGGATCTCGATTCTCTGTTGAATAAAAAACATTAGCCCTGACAACAAACAACCAAGCTCCTCCATAAATCCCCCAATCACAATTTTCTGTCACCGCTGTTGTTTAGCAGACGAATTTGAAGAATTTGGTCAACTTTAATAAAATAATAACAAAGCGATATGGCGGTATTATGCTCGTGTTACCCCTAATGGCCAGAGGGTGGTGCTATTGCTTCTATTCTGAAACTGTGTTGAAATATCATAAACTATCTGCAACGAACCTGTCCACGTTGAATTCTATTAAATTCAAAATATTTTTTTGTGATTTTAAGTTTAATTATACCGTATTGGGAAGATCAGGCGAAATAATTCTTCCAAAAAAATCCCAAATCATTCTGCTGGTTCCAGGTGATATGAAATACTTTTTGTTGTTGTCATTCTTAAAGCACAATCCGCTCAAGGTGTATCTTATTGATGTCTTTCATTGTTTGTACATATTAGTTTTTACCCAACTTTCTGTCTCCTTTTACGTTTTATTTTCTTCTCTCTTTGTTTTTTATGTGTATGTCCAAAAATAAACTCAAATAGATACATTTATACCCTTTCTCACTACACCCTCGCTCTTTATTATAAACAATGTTTGATGACTCAGGTGTCATTTCCTGAGGCTCAAGTCACCTGCACCTTGCCTAACTGAATTTAAACCAGACATTTTCCCAAGCCGTTTTCCTGTATTCCGCTTCAAATTGGGAATAAAAGGTAAAGACTGAACCTGTGGACTTCTTCATGCAACACGGAGCATGTCTTACAACGTGCGCTCCCTCTCCTAAAAATACACCTCATTAAGTCCTTCACCACGTTTTCACTATAGGCCTACATCATGCGCTACATCACCAGCAGCGGTGACAAATGACGCGTAGGTTTGCAGCCCACCTCCCCCCCCCTCCCCTCCCCTCCTCCCCACCTCCCCTCCTCCCCTCTCGTAGTAAAACACGCTCCGTCCGCGCAGCGCGTCGCCATGCAAACGCGCAGTGGCACATCTCCAACAGGCCTACTCAGTGTGCATCTCCTGTCCTGGCTGTTAGATCTGCTGTCGTCTGTGAAAGCACGGCTGCTGCCTCACACAGGAGTAACGCGGCTCGTTCACAATTGCGGGCTTCAAGGCATTGACAAACAGAAATCTTGAGCCTGATTTCAACCTTTTACACATTTTCTGTTTTCTTCCAAGGAGTGCAGACTCACCTTTTTTCTTTTTTCTTTTTTCTGCACCTTTCCTCATCTCTCGCTTTTGAGTTGTTGGAGAGCCCCGCAGAGGCGAGCAGGACAGCATGGCAATGGTGCAAGGCTGGCTGACGGCAGGATGATGTGTTGTATTTCTTGTTGCCTTTTTGCGCTTTGACTTTGGAGGAATGGGCTCTTTGCCGGAGCTTTCACTCCAGCGGGTTATTTCACATATCTGGACTTATCATAGCGCTTCTTTCGGTGTGTGTGCTTATTAGCATTTTGTGCCTTCTGGTTCCAGCAGAGTCTTCTCTCACCTTCCTCCTCTCATCCTCCTCCGCAGCGCGTGTCTAATTGGAGCGACCGCGAGCGTCTTAATTGAAGGCAATTACCCAGGTCGAAAAAACCGATCTCTAGTTACGCTTTTTTAACAGTTTACTGCAGAGCGAAACACACAGACTCTGCTCTTCGTGGATGTTTCCGTCTCGTTTACGTGCTGCTGTGTTTGTCGGTTGTACCCTTCAGTGACAATGCCGGTGCACGCGCTGCCCCGCGGTGGTGGCGTCGGCAGCGGCATCGGCGGTCCGGGGTCCCTGAGCCCGGCCTCGCTGTCCCGCAGTCTGTCCCGGCTTAGGGAGTACCGGACCCGGACGGGGATCATGCTGGCACTGGGAGTCTCTCAGATGGTCCTGGGGAGTCTCATCCTGGCGGTCAGCTTCGCGGCTCTGGCTCTCACTACATCTCCCAGAGTCCGTCACTCCTGTCCCTTTTGGGCTGGCTTCTCTGTGAGTATTGCTTAATGATGATCTGTTAAAACAGCATGCTAATGCAGTGTGATTAGTATCTATGTATTTGTTATTTAGCATTTATTAACAGGACTATGTGTGACTGTATTTGTATCATGGACAGATTGGATGTTTATTGTGACTGCTGACTCTAAGGAATATTACAATTGGTTTTGGTGGATTTCAAAGAAGTCCAGTTTATTAGTCTCAGGTTCAGAGCTGAGCTGTATTCCGAGGGAATAAATGATTTTCTCGTTTAAGGGGAGAGCCAATCAAAGGGAGTGGGAGGATAAAACGCACACACACACTTCACTACAGTATTATAAAATCAGCATCACTGTAGTTCTTCCTATATGTACTGTGGGATATGTTTGGAACGATCATCTTTATCATGTTGTGTTTTTATACATGTGAAATTTTCATGGTGGTTTCTGTAAATATTTATGAAAGCACACTTCCCTGATTTCCTGCCAGAGACCCAAAGTCCATTAATTATAGAGGCAGCGGGGCAGGGGTGAGGGGAGGTCTGTGGCACGGGGGCCATCTGTGTGTTTGTGTGCAGGAGAGATATAGAGAGAGAGAGTCGTGTGTTACTGCCTGTATGAGTGAGCGTATATAGTTACAGGGGAAATAGTAAGTAACCACAGGGGTCAGAGAGGTCAAGGGTCAGTGCACATTCTTTATCAACGCTTCAAGCTGAATCCACATCATCGGGCCTGTGCTCCTTGCTACCTTCTCTTAATCTCCACGCACCAGGACCTGATGCAGCTATCGATGGGGGCCCGAAACACAGATTAAAACAGCAGTCGAACGTTTTTCAGACAAGAATAAAACTTTTTACTAAGGTCATGTAAAAACAAAGTAAAATCTGCAACAAAGAAGGTGACTTACTTAAACCAGATTACATTGTTCTTCCTTATTATAATTATCAACCAGGAGAAGCTCATCAGAGATCATCTTCAAGGTTCAGGGTTTCTTTATTAATACTTAAAAAGGTACATTTGTTGTGTAGATGAGAGATTCAAACAATGTCTGGTATTTCCAGTAATGTCACCTGGCTGCTCTTTATAGCTCACATACCTTTACTGAATATGACTGTGACTGTGCACAATATGTTTGTCCAAAACCAGAAACTGGAAAAATAAGATATGCATGTATAATACAGAAAAAAAGGTTTCACCTCAGTAAAGAAGGGCTGTCATGTAATGTCCCCCATTTAAGTGACATTTAAACGCCGGAGCAGTCCTCCTGAAATTATCTAGATATTTTCAGCAGTGTATATGTGAAAATGACCTTGGACTCACTGAGGTGCTGGAAAAATGTCTTTCAGTAGTGCCATATCTCAGATAATGTCCTGGCGTCCAGCTCTCTATCCAGAGATGCTGACTAATCAACTATTTTGCCATCAAGCAATTATAAAGCGGAAGTAACATTTTGTAAAGTCAAGCAGAAATACTACAAGAACATTTAAATAAGTTCAAAATCATCAGAGTTAACATGAAGTCTGTAGCGTAAAATGTGGGATTGAATAGAGATGTATCTGTGTCACCTGGAGTCAATGCCAGTAGCAAAAAAAACAGCATCCTCTGGATATTTGAACTGAACGGCCTTGGAGTGGATTTGCTTGAAATTGTAGTCTTTTTTTCAGGATTTTAGTTAAGGTAATTAGACAAATCATCAGAGTCTAGATAGGGTGGCATGGGATGCTTTTTGGCAGCTCTGCTCTGCGGTTTGGTCTAATAAGGAAAGTGTGCTTTCATAGAAAAGCTAGACCTGTGCATCTTCAATATATGCTGTTAAATAATCTGCTCTTACTGTTAAATGTTTTTTTTTCTCTCTGGATCTTAATGTGCAGCTGTGTGTAACCAGTTAATAATCACCATGGTATGCAGTGTTTCCCCTACCATAATATTAGAGGGGGGTAAAATTAGTCAACTATGACGATGAAGAGACAAAACTCCGCTTTTTGACGATTTGATAAATAATATTACTTCATCATCTATTTGACGAAAATGTGACGAAACGAAAACTACATTACAAATCGACGATTATCACGTACCCCCTCAGCTGTTCTGAAATCATTGGAAACCATAGCATACTTCATCAAAGGTGTGCGTGTGTGGTGAGTGCAACAATGTGCAGCCTGGAGCCTGGAGCCTGCAGGTCTGTGAAGCCCCGCCCCTTAGAGCTTCTGATAACACAAATAAAAGCTTGCGTCTGATTTTGTTGACTAAAATATCTTCTATTATCGTCAACTAAAATGATGTGCAATTTGAGTCAGCGACTAATTGACTAAATTAAATCAATAACAAATTACTAATATCTGACTAAATATAAAGGACATTTCGTCAGGAGACTATGACTATGACTAAATAAGAAAATGGTGTGAAGATTAACACTGGTGCTAATGAGTAAGGTGAAATGTCCTCAAACTAGCTTCACTGTTTGTGTGTGTTGGTGTGCTCTGTTGGTGTCTGTGTGTGGCCGCTGAGGGTTGTCATTAAGAATCTCTGTGTGATGAGAGGTATTGTGAAATTGCATCACAGTCACAGTGAGAGTAGGTGTAATCCTTCCTTCCTACACAGAGCAATCATTGGTGAGCCCAGCCTGGTTGTCTGTCTTCCTCCTCCTCCTCCAAAACACACACACACACACACACATATGTTTAGAAACACCTGAATTCAACTGTCAGTCTCATCTTGATTTTCCATACGCTTAACAAAAACATATTTAACAGATTCATAGAAACAGAAAGAAAACTCAAACCTGGATATTTTAAGTGACCCGCTTTGTGCTGATCACTCACTTGGTACAGAGCCCACGCAGTCTCTCTCCACTACTTCAGTGTGGTGTTGTTCAGCTAACAAAGCAAATAAAGTTTCATTCTGTGGAAAATACAATGGTTAGCTAGCTCATTAGCCAGCTAATTAAAAACTTTTAACTTTAACTTTTAAAAAACCTACATGTGCTATCAGAACCTTTACGAATACCTTGCTCTTTCTCAAACCTACCCCTGGGTTTTGGAATTTTAAACAATCATTCCAAAACCCAGGCGTAGCACACGAGCAGGTCCACCACATCGCTAATTTGAAGAAATGTTAATTTTTTTTTTAACAAAGATGACGCAGCGCTCTTTCGACGAGCCGGGTAGACCACAGTTTTGCACACTGTGTGAGGCCCGGCCTACAGTCACTCTAACTCTGGTCTGCTCAGCCAGGTTACCGTCAGGTTTGGCAGTGAATCAAGCCGCACTGCTGGCTTTATGGATGATAGATGAGGCATCGTGCCCGTGTCAGCCACAGGGCTGCAGCAGCTGTCAGCGGCTGACATGCAGAACAAATTACTGTTCACCTCACATCTCCACAAATTAAACTCGGAACCAATTCAAGTGTCCAAACACAAACACAGGCCGCCTCTCCTTCCCATTCTCATCTCTCGTAACAGCAAATAAAAACAAAATATGTAAATCCATCAGAGGGAGTTATTGCAGGCATCATTTACACATTCACATTAGTTTCTGATAGCTGTATCGATGTGATATTTCCTCTCCTCCTGCTGCTCCAGAAATGGATTTTCTCTCTTTTTTTTTAAACTCCCCCCTGGTCGTGTGGAAGAAGATGACTGTGGATTTTGTGTGCAGCCTCTCTAAAAGTAACACTCCAACAGCCCAAATCTTCAGACTGTGCCACAACAAAGACAACTTAAAACCGTATTCTTGGTGTTTGTTGTGAGGCAGCTCTCTCTCCGCCGGATTTCCAGCACAAACTGCCGGCAAATTCTGCAGCGAGTGTGCTTATGTGTGTTTGAACAGAGGGCTCCAAAGTGTTTTGTTGGAGGTTTTTGTAATGCGGAGGCTTTTTCAGTCTCTGCGTGTTTGTGTGAGTGTGGAAGAAGAGTAAAAGTCAAATTATTTACGCAGAAAATGGAAATGCATTTCATTTGGTGGTTGAAAATAATTGCATGTTTGCATTTCTTTCATAGCATTGCTTTTAGTAGACGCAGACAAAGAGGCGGAAAGGTTTAATTAAATTGTTTATTGCTTCGTACTGCTGTTTCTGCTTTTCTCCAGCGAGGAAATGTGAGCCATTATTAATTAAAGGCCTTATTAGGCTCAGGTTGTATCCTGGCAACAGGTCTCGCGACACAAACACATACATGTAAACATGTAAACTCTGTATTTAAAGTGCAGTGTGCAGTGCTCAGCAGACTTCTATCTGTTGAATATGAACGAAGCGAATAAAAATGTGCTTCTTGTCAGGACAATTAAAGGCAGTTTTCTCTGCCTTGAAATCTCTGTTGAGCCAGTTGGATGTTTTGTGGTTTACAAAAAGATACTCTAACTTTGCTTAATGTTGCTTATTGCTGTTCTAATGATGGATTACCGTTGGGTTTTCTTTAAGAAAGAGTAAGGTCTTTTACCTGCTCTTTTGTAAAGTGTCTTGAGATAACATTTGTTATGAATTGGCGCTATACAAATACATTTACAAGTACTTTTTTACATGATTAGCCAATATTTTGTGCATTGCTCGGCTAAGATACAAAATGACTGATATCAAACTGATTTATATCCCTTTGCTGCCACGTAGGCTTTAACTTTTGAGTTCCTGTTCAGTCAGAGGAAACATGTTACTGTGTTCTAAAACATTGAGTCAGCAGGTTTTCATGAAGAGAGCGGCAAAGGAATAATTAGTTTCTTACGGACACTGCTTTTTTTTGCATATGTAATAATTCTATTACCATTGGCACCATCATCAAAACAAGTACACGTTTTATTATACTGCACGTGTGTAAATGTTAGAACAGTTATCAGTCAGTGCATTAAAAAAAATCAGAATCAATAAGGGGCTCAGGTTCTGAACTTGGTGAAATATTCACTAGGCTGCAGGGAACCAGTTCACCCAAAATGTTGAACTCAAGAACATCGTGCCATACAGGCAGTTGCGTAATCATGCCCAGGTTTTAAGTTTTGACTTTTTCTTTAAGCATTCAAAAGCAGGGCCTAGTGCTGGGTCGAAGGCCCTGATGAGAAACTTTCAGCAGTGTTTTACTGTTACTTCAGTGTAATTTCTAATATCACATCCTTGGCAAATAAAACAAAAACTAGCCTCAAAGCTGTACTCCAGAGGAGATATTGGTTTTGGATGCTCAGAGGAAATCGTCCTTTTACAAGACATCCAGTGAGAGGAAAGCGTTAAAGCTTTGACAGCATGAGAGATAAGGAACCTTTGCTGCTTGTGTTTGGATTTGATTTGAATATTTGTATCATTGCGAGTCACATTGCATGTGTGGGTCAAAATCAAAATACGTTACTGTAACAGTAGTTAGGTATTTGAATTAAATAAGTCAAATACTTACGTTTATGCCGTCTGTTAAAGTAAATCAGCGTGTTATCGTATCACATTACTATGTATGGGTTAAAAATGAGACAGTAGAAGACAATAGTGTTGACAGTCAGAGTTTTTTAAGTCCTGCAACAAGAATGCATATGGAGGAGATTTTGTAATGCAAAACATGAAAGACATTGATGAAGAAGAGGACTGCCAAAAAGCTACATTAATTATAGCACAATAGTGCTGTCAGATAAAGTGGGCTACATTTTAAATCAGCTTTTTGCATCAGGCAGACATTTGCTGCAGCTGGCAGGCAGCCTCTAGCTAGCAAGAGTTATGTTGTTATATTTCTATCTAGGGCTGCAGAAACTATTAAATAAATTGATAAAAATCCATTATTAAGGGTTGGCAACAAATTTGTGTTTGAATTTGTTGTGTTGCGCATTTTTCTCACTTCACTCACTGTGCTGCGAAGCTGCTAATGTCACACGCAGACAGTTGAATAAGTTGTATAAGTGAGTGACTAAGGTATGTGCGGTAGGATAATATTAATAACCTTTGATGGCTAAGGCTTCCCTTTATAAAGATGTATAAAAAAGGGGAAGTAGTAAAAAGTACTCTTACCACGCAGTTAAAGTACTCTGCTAAAAGTAAAAGTCCTTAATTCAGTATGTATACGTGCACAGATTAATTGTGCTTGTTTAAAATGTTTAAAATTTTAATTTCAATTATATACCCAGGATGATTTTTTTAAATAGAAATATTTGACTTGATATTGATTTTGCATGAAAAGTCAGGTTGCTTTAAACAATCCAGCCCATACGGCTCCCCGATCAGGTCCCAGGCGCTAAGTTCAAAACTACCTATAATTGTATTGTATTGTGAGTATGTTTGTGCAGTCACAGTATTGTATGATCTGATGACCGTCCAGTTGCAAACTGTGTGACAGAGGCATTACTCGAAGACACAACGCTCCACTGGGCTGTTTGTTGTTTTGATGCAGCCATTTATTCCCAGCTGTCAATAGAGGGCATGGCTCCTCAGCTGCTTCACTCATCTCCTCAGTTGAGATTAAATGGACAGAGTGGTCAGCATGTCTCGGCCGGACCGGCCTGTCTTACATCTCCTATTGATTAGCTAATTAAATTGATTCCATCAACCGTGAGACTGGTGTAAGTTTAAAATTTTAATCCATGTTTTTTCTGACATCTCTGCTGTGACCTCACTCTGGCGTTTAAAGTAGGCCTGCAGTGCGATGATGTCATGTGGTTTTCCTCGCTCGGTGTGTCTCGCAGTGTCACTGAACAGCTGTAATTCACTTTCATGCCTCACCTTTAATAATAAGTAAGTAGACACTCAGCCTGCTGCTCCTCATTACTGTAAGGACCCTCCAGTGCATCCTGCCCCCACTCCAGTGCTACCATTGAGCTCCATAATGGTGGAGGAAACAGTTTGTCCTTGCTAACAAATACACATACACACACGCACACACACACACACACATATGGGTGTTTTAGGAAGGTTATAATATTTCAAGTTGTCATCTACACTTAATTCCCTGTCTCTGCCTCTGCCCCATCTTCTTCCTCCATCCACTTCTTCACTGGTATTGCAGTTTTCTTTTCATGATCCATGTTTAACATCATACAGCATGATCTGAGCTTCTTCTGTGTGTGCCGTGCTAAGGGAGTCCCTTGTGCTTTGCGTTTGTATTTCTGTGAAAGATCTGATTGTTAATTGTGTCATGTTTTGTTCTTTTAGGACTTTAGATAATGGAAACATGACTTTAAATCAAACTCAGAGCAGTATGGAATATTGGGTGCAAAATGGCTACAGTGACTCTATCTTTAAGTTAAGTGATCAAAAGAATTTGAGCTATATAAAACTATCTCCTCACTGTCATCATTATCGTGCTGCAGGGTAGTGTCCAATCAAATTGCTGCAGCTACACATTTCTCTGAGATAACTTTGTAATGCAAAAAATCAGGGATATGCCAAACCATCAATACAGCAAAGTATTCCTATATTTGTTTTCACGATTCTGTATCAATACATTGACAATGACATTCGGAATAGGAGCCACAAGTCAGACTGGAAGCCTCCGCACATGGGGTGGGACCTACCCGTTCAGCCATCGGCGCCCCCCACATGTAAATGTATGATTGTTTCACAGTGGTTAAACTCTACTGAACTCATAATCATGTCTTAAGCTCTGCTCAGACACGCAACAAAAATCATTATGTTTGTATGCAGCTGCTCTTCATCTGCCAGCAGTGTGTCTCTGTGTCCATAGCCACACAGTCACAACACAGACGCTGTTCAAATTCACGGGTCGGCACATACCAATGTGCCCATGTAGTGGTGCAACGGATCACAAATCTCACATTTCCAATGGGATCCCGGATTTTAATCAGATCCTTTTTTTGGATCAACCAAAAAAAAAAAAATCTATTATAACGTTTCTGAGTCGTGAACTTTGATCTGTTTCAACATTAGTCCAGGGCTTATGTTGTTGTTGGAATGCTGCTGAAACAGGTTTTGAGGTTTTTTGATTTAGACTCCTTTCATATTGAAGTTTAAAATGTTGGTGTTGTGATTATTATGTTCTAATACATATGAATGGAAATTCTGAATGAAATAGTTTTGACTCAATAACAGCAAGCTGTATTTCCTTCTCTAACTGTAATCTGAGTAAATTATGTAGTGTATGGAAGCGATGATATTGTATCGAGACCCATATATTGTGATATGTATCGTACCCTGAGATCCTTATCAATACCCAGCCCAGTGTTTCCCACACACAGACAATACCTGGGCGTGCTGCCCGAGTATATTTCAGACCTGTTTATATTCAGATTTTATTTATTCATCAAATTGTTGCATGCGCGAGAGAGCGAGAGAGTGCGCGCGCAAGACGAGCGCAGTCTGCGGAGTTGTGTTGTTCATCTGTTACTATTGGCTCATATTTAATCTGAACTCAAAACACCTTTTGTAGTTCAAACCCAGAAATGAAGAAAGAGATGTACATTTGATTGAAAAATAAATACTATTTGATTGAAAATCTTTGTGGAAAACCGCCTAGGAGAGAAATTATTATTCCAGGCAGAAATTTGACAAGAGAGAATGTCTGGAAAGGATGCTAAAATACGGCTAAATGATCAAACACGTATCAGTGCACATATAAATCTCTGTGTACTTTGTATTCAAAGACACTTTTATACACACACGCATCCTGATGCATCCACATCAAAAACATAGAGTCTCCATTTTGTGCCTCATATTGATGTTTGAAGAGTAAAGCTGGTTGATATGTGCTGAAAGCTGCATGTTTTCTGTTTGCTTTTTTCTGGACATTTTCAGACCTGAACTCGCCCTGCAAACCCATTTGGGAGGGCAGAGAGAAACAAGAGATGGACGGGGTCATGTGTTTTGAGGGAATTTTTGAATTTTGAATGCATGATATATTTGTATGTGCATACATCATCGATCCCTTTCTCTCATAAGTCCTCTATTTTTTCTCTCCTCTGCCGGCTCTTGTTTGTAGTGCCGCTGTGTATTAGTGTGACCCGCGGCTCGGGACGTGTCTGACAGAATGCATGATGCTGCACTTCTTTACAAACAGCCTCGACCCGGCCGCCAGGAGGTCTGCCTGCAGACTGTTGAATAGAAAAGGCCAAAAAGGTTGAACTGAGCTGAAAGGGGGAGAGAGGGAAAACATAAGTCAGAAAAAAGACAGACACAAAGCGTCAAATATCTGTGGTCAGATTTAGATTTCAATAGTTTGTTTCTAAGAGGAGGGTGTCACATGTGCTGTGAATGTACAGCACCTGTGTTCACATTCAGTCTGCTCGTGTTCTGGTTTAATCCAACAGGAAAGAAAAGCTTTATGAATCAGACTTTTCTTTTCTTCAGACTGAGAGGAGAGTTTTTGTTGCAGGCAAAGTGACAGACATCTGCTTCTTTTTCCACGACTTTGACCTGGGTGAAGAAGCTTCTTAAAAAATGTGCTTTTCATAGGCATGCTGCAACAAGCCATCATCAGAATAAAGGTCTGACAGACAGACAAGGTTTTGTTGATGTGTTTGACTTGTACCCTCTACCTGCCATGGAGCTGTATCTTCTTCCTGCATTAACAAAGCCGATGTGTCAACCCCCCTCCTCCCCCCCCCCCTCCCTTGCCTTCCATAGCTGATCAATGACAGAGCCTGCTGACTGCAGCCTCCCTTTGTTCTATGATTAGCAACCGTGTTGTGTTGGAGGGGGCTTTTATGTGTGTACACATGTGGGAGGGCAGGTCGAGGGGCTGTCAGTGTGTGCTCTCTATTTATTTGTCTATATGGAGCCAGAGGAGATGTATAGACTGGTCGTGTACGTCCCTCTTTTTTTTTTATCTGTGTGAAAGCAGATCACAGTGAAGACAGCAGAGAAAACAAGGTGTTTATATGTGTTTAGAAATATGAGACAGACGCACCTCTGTAACAGAAAGCTGTTGAAGAAAGGGGAGCAAATAACATCAACTTTTTTTTTTTATCTTGCTCTGTTTGTCTCCCAGTCCTCGAGAAAGTAGCCCACCACAGTGCTGAAAGCTGAGGTTAATCAGGCGGTGAGAAAGATAAATCAAGAGCCTAAGGATAAATCTGAGAGGCGTTTTGAATAAACACTGTTTGCTTTTTCAACATTATCAGAGTTTCTTTTACTCAGGGCACTAAACAAACCTTTTGAAATGGAGTTCTGAAGTCAGAGTGGATGATCTGGGTGCTGTTGCAAAAACGAGAAAAGAAAATGTCAACAATATGTTTCTGTCTAGACAGCTGTGGTGTTTTTCTTAGTTAAAGCATTTCACAGAGACAACTTTTTATCAGTGAAAGACTTTAGTTTGCACGACTTGACCTGTAAGTCTTGGTACAAAGTTGTAACTGTAGCAGCGGAGGAATAGACCAATTGGCAAAGACAGTTTTAGAAGTAAAGTTTGAATCAGACTGATAAGAGAGCGCTGATTAATGAGAATATAAAAAACATTCATTATGAGAGCCGTAGCTTTCTGAATGACAACAAATAAATTGTTGTTAAACTTTTCTTATTAGAATGAAGAATTCAAATACAAAGTTACGAGTACCTCTAATCAAACATACAGCAGAGAGAATAGCTTAGACAAAAGTTGCAAAGTAGCCCACTAGCATTAGCCCACTTCCGTTAGCCCACTTCCGTTAGCCCAGTAGCGTTAGCCCAGTAGGATTAGTTGCGGTTAGCTCGCATGCAACAGAAGTTAATGATCTTTTTGCAGATTTGTTAAGAAATGAAGAGAGAGTTAAATCAGCAGCATGTGAGTCTTTGGAAGGGAACTGCAGCACCAAGCACCTTTTCAGAGCGTTGTTCAGCAAGGTGCTGGATGTGGCTGAATGGTGAAAGGAGGTGCTGAATGAATCATGCAACCCATCTATATATTAGATTGGACGGGACCCGTAGCCCAGGTAACAATGAAATGAGATGCTCATCAAGCTGTTTTCACATATGCACTGCAAAATTCTAGAGAATTTCATGCAGACTGCCTCTGAAATTCTCCTGATCTCGTTATTCATACATGCACCTTACAGTGGGAGACTATCCCTGTCGGACTTGACAGGGGACAAGGGGGTCTCCTGAGGCAAGACATGACATAAATAAAATGATGCTGAAGTGACGGATGTTTGTCACTCTTCTACCTCGGCCAAGCATACAAAGTAATTGTAATTTAATGCCAAGACTTTGGCGAACTGTATCTTTGAAATAGAGTGAGAAAACCAGAATATAGGAAAAAATACTCAGCTCTCTCTGTGACAAGAAGGGTAACAAGAATGAAATCTGTCCGTTTGGATGAATGAACCGTAGGATAAATAACCAAGGTGAAAGGTCAAAGCTTTAACAGCTGGTAATGGTGAACTGAAGGTCACCAAATCGGCCTCTCAGTAGAAAACACACACACACACACACACGCAGTTATTCAACATCAAGCAGTGGTCAGATTTGTCACCTGTAGTGTTGTCCCAATTGTCTCCTGGTGGAGTCCAGCAGCATAATCTAAAAGTCATTTTTCACTGATAATGGCCTGAAATGATACATTCCCTCGTCGTTTCCTGCTTTGCCTGTTGTCACCTCAATACAGATGGGACAGGCAGGCTAAAGGATGCACTACTGGAGGTTTTCCAAGGACTTTGTGCCCATGTTATGCTCCTCCATGTGTGCATGGGAGTGAGAGAGTCTAGAAAGAATGAAGGAGAGAAAAAGTACAGGACTGATTGATCTGCGTGTCTAACTCAGCTGCCTTAGAGGAGCCTCAGTGGGAGTTTAATAAGAGCAAAAGCCTCCAGAAGAGATAAAGGGGGATTTTATTTTCACTGCACAGCTGAGGTTCATCTGTTAAAACATCATCCTGCTTATTTTCTCTGGCTGAGTCTCTCTGTGAGCACTCTCTTTGCAAACCCTGTCATTTTCTTTAATAATAATTCCATACAAATTGCTGATTTAATCGTGATTACATTACTGTCTTTAGAGATACAGAAAATGTCTATCCATCACTTTAATGGGGCATATATTTTTTTGATCTTGTCTTTGCTGTGGTGCCCTGAAATGACACTGCAGATTTTAGAGTGAGAAAAATCTTGTTTTCCCTCTCTGTTTCTTGCTAGAGGAAAAAGTACTAAACTCTCATTTATATCAAACTGTCCTGGAGTGGATCGTGAGAGTTGCTGTTTTTTCTCTCTGTTTGAAATCAGAAGTAGGTTTTTATTTCAGTGTTTTGTCAGTGAATGCTTTAAAAGAGAAATACTTTAAGGTTATTTGCAAACATTAAAAGGTGTGGAGTATAAAGTAAGAGGAGCATAGCTACTGATCTGGATCCTAGGTTGCAGGGGATGAAGGGCAATGTGTTTTTGTTTGGTCTCTCCCAACTCTTCCTCTCCAGCCCAGTGTTTCTTTTGACTTCAGCTTGGTTTGTAGTCCCCCATCCTACCTCTCATAATCTACACTCTTGTCGATCTGACCGGCTGGCTGTTTGTCTCCCCGGAGGTTACATCTCTGTTGGATCCATGTTTCAGCTGTGGCTCCAGGAGAGCGGGCACCTCTGGGACTCCACTTAAGATTTCAGGAGTGTGCACACGTCCGTCATAGAAACATGAAATGTGTTTTCTCTGTTTTGGTCCCCTCTGACTGCCTTAGAGGTCAAAACAAAGGGTTCAATTCACCCGACTCGATGATAAGAATTGTTCTCATTGCTATTGTGTTATTTTGTCTTCCTGTGCTTGCTGTAGCTTATGAGTTTTCTCTTTGTACTTGTTTTATTTAATCGAAAAACCATGGATGGAATTCAACAATATTCATATATTTGGAAAATACTCTGCAGATTAACAATGATGAAACAATCATTAGTCTCCGCTCTAATGCATTTCTGTATAACATTTCCTCAGTGCATGCTCAGTCTTTGATCTTGTCTGAGCAGAAGACAGGAGTACATGTTCCATTATAAAAACAATATTAATCTGCTGTGAAATAGATACATATAAAACAATATTGTTTCAGAAGTGACTGAATGCTTTACATGATGTCTTCCTCTATGTTGCCATTTGATAAAGACCTGCTGATATAAATATGAAGGAAATGCAATAGTTTGTATCTTACAGGATGTTTAGTTATTTCAAAGATGTCAAGGATACAATCTGACAGTAAATCATGATTTCTCAACACTTAAGTTGAAATGTCAAAAGTCACAAAAAAAAAGCAAACCAAAAAAAAACAGCATTTTTGTGGCAGAAATAAGGAAATGTCTTTTAAAAAGTCATCTATAATCCATAACAGAGTTGGTGGCAGTACCTTTAAAACCACTGGTTGCATTGTGAAACTCTTGAGTCAGAAACTTCATGTGACAATTTCATGGTTTTTTTTGTAACAATTGCTGGATTTCAACCACGCAAAATAAAAACGCACAACACTGTAGTCCTCTGAGAAAAATCATCTTTGATCTAGGAGGGAAATGAAGCATCTCCACTCAGTCCATAGCTTTGAAAACAGGAGCCACGTTCTCAGTCAGTGTTGACTCTGATTAGGACCTCTTCAAGGGTAGTTACTATGGCAGCAAGAGACAGTTTCTATGGCTTATTGCCACTCGGCATCATGGGAGGGGGGGAGGGTTGTCTTTTTCTTTCTGTGAGGCTTTAAACAAGCTTTAAAAAGAGGAAGCAGCACGTGTAAGAAAGAGGGAGAGCGTGTAGCATATGAAGATCAGAGCGCTGAGAGGCTCGTCATGTGTGAAATGACAGACAGGCAGCAAGAGAGAGAGAGAGAAAGAGAGGGGGAACAAGCAGTATGAAAGCAAAGGAGCAACAAAGGGTTCAGAGAAGAGTGACTTCTATTAGTGGAGCGAGGACGGAGAGTGAAATGTTTTGGTTCAAGTCAATTACAGCTGCGGCTCTGTGGAGTAATGAGTGTGGCCTTGTCTCAAGCTTCTGTGTGCCTCTCATTAGCTGCTAGTGGAGAACAAAAAGCCTGTTTTGAAAACTGTAGTTTATGCATGTGTTTTGTGTACATAAAGGAACAGCAGTGTGACTAGTTCACAGTCTGGACTCTGTGTGCAGAGCAGTGAAAGTGGACAGGATAATAAGTGTGAGGCCGTGTCTGTGTTCTGAACCGTCTCTGGAGCTGCTATGACTCACTCTGTTGCTCAGTTCCCACAGTCTTGTATCGGTTTCTTTCTGCTCATGTTCCTCCTTGTATTACTGAGTCACTGTTGTCAGCGGGGAGGGACTTGCATGGTTTCCCCCAGCAACACCACCAAACTGAGGGACATTTTGAAAGAAGATAGATGCCACGTAAAAAAAAAATGTTTTTTTAGAAATCCCGTTTGATGATGATCTGCAGTGCAAGATTAGATAAGATACAGTAAGATAGAACCTAATTTACTTTATTTATCGTATTTAATCCATGATCATTGTTGAGATCGATGCAGGAAGTAGTGTAGCTACTGTCAATGTGCAACTTTTTGATCCAGTAGATGTCGCCCTTGAGCACCAGCATTAAACCATAAACAAACTGCTGTTTGGCGACACCTCCGCTCTCCTCCAGCGGCACACCTCCGAACCCCTCTCCACTCAAGTTCACACGAAGGACTTATCAATTAGAACGCATCGTAATTAAGCACAAGTGGCAGGCAATATTGACCTTTGCTCGAAATGATTGCCTGTGGCCTGCATGGTTGTGTTAGCAGGCTAATCTTAGCACACTTTGGGTAACTCATAGCTTCATATTGCACGTAAATCGACACAAAGTGACCGTGATCTAAAGACACTTATGTGACATCCAAATAAGCAGAGAGTAGCAGTAAACGTGACGTAAACATGATGTAAACACGGCTCCGAGACAGTACAGCTGGCGGGACTGACGCTTCTCACTCATTGTAGACAGTCATGACTCTGAGAGACATTTATAGAAGACATACTTGATTTCTACTGTATTTATGTGTAAAATGTTGCACCTTTGAAGCTATGTAGAGATGTGCTGCAAGATGAGAAAATACAACCATGTCTCCTGATGTTTCTTCTCATTTTGCGGCATTCTTCTTTAAGATGCTGCATATTTGTAAATTATTTTTATTTGTTTTGTAAAATACTTTGCATTAACCTCTGCGGTCCACAATGTACAACTTTAAAACTCAGGCATTCTTAAACTGGGACAGCAGGAACCTGACTTGGGGGAATAAAATATACATCAAAGGTCAGCATTTGAGATGATGAATCTATGACAGCATGTCAGGAGAAAAAAAAAACAACAACAGGTGATGCTCAGTGCAAACCTGTCCGTCAAATCCAAAATATTATAAATGTCTGTTTTGGTTCATTCATTTTAAGTCCCTTTTTTGATAGTTTGTGCAAAGTTTGACTGCTTTTTTAATATGCACAAAATAAATACATAGAAAAGAAATATAAGTCTGTAGTTATGATAGAATGTGTGAATAATTAGGTTCAAATATCACGTCAGAAACTTTGACAGTCATGCTAATACGGGGTGTTTTGCAGACTTTTTTCAGTGTTGTCGTTGTCATGAGGAGATGTGCATATCAGGACACTTGAAAGGAAACCTCAGAGCTCTTTTGATGAGTCTGTGTTTGTGGAGATGACGCAGCCGCCGTCTTTCAACAGCTGATGTTATGAAACAACAGAGACCCCGTGGGCTTCAAACGCGGCCGGGCAACAGTCCTTTGAAACATGACAAGTGAGAATCTGATCAAAATGTCACAGAGTCAGAAGAACGCAGAGCAGAGTTGAACCTTTGAGTGCCAGTGTTGCTGCAGGTGCAGTAAACCAGAATAAACCTTGTGTTAAATGCAACTAGGAAAAAATCAATTAAAAAATAAATGCAATAGCGGGGAAGTTACCAATGGTGCTTTTTTTTTTTTACGTTTGGAAAATTCCACGATTGGAGAAACCAGTTCTGCCTGCACTGCAGTTGAAACTCTGAACCCCACAGTGCAGACAGACCAACCAGAACAAGTCAGTAGTGCTTCAACAGGGACTTGATCCCACACCAGTGAACAGGAATGATTGTGTCTGATGAGGCTGGAAGCTTCTCTGCAGGGGACTGAACCCCTTTCTCTGCAGTGATCTCTGCACTGCTGCACCACCAGGTCCTTCAATTATAGTACTACCTTAAAAACGGGTTCAGATTGACGGCCTTCTGTGAATCAGTCATGTTACATGTAAGGATTACTCTGGTTGTAATACTGCTCACTGTACCTCATTTGTTGCTCTGCCTAATTTGTGTTGTAAGCAATGATTGACTTGCAAGTCAGAAAATAATTCTGTAAATAATCCCTTTTATATAGGAATTTGAAAAATCTCTTCAGTGACAAACTTTGCGTAGAGACAAGTTATTGTAGTTAAGATATTTTTTGCTGCCCTGGTCCCTTATTCTAGCCATGTGTCTAGGAATATAGAAGTTATCAAGAGTGTTTCAGCAATCGAAGAAAGAATTGAACGCTCTTGTGGACAGGCAGAGCTGACCCAGGAGGTATGACAAGGCTATTCCGGCCTTTGTCCTGAGCCCCAATAAGGTGTCACTTATATTTTCTTTCTTTTCTTTCTGCCCCATGTCACAGAACTCTCTGTCAGCCCTCTGTGCTCCCCTGTGAGCAACAGTCTGTAGAGAGACAACCGCATGTTGTTCATCAGAAATGATGCACTTAAACTAAATGTCTTATTAACCAAACTTCTAAAGTCTTCACTAACTTATGCCATGATAGTCTGGACATGAATATAAACTGAAACCTTACTGATTGGTGCAGGAATGCAGTCATACAGCTCTTATATTTTCTGCTTAGTCAGAGAAGACAAATCTCATGTCTGGAAAAACAGATTCGAGTGCATCCTCAAACATCGTGCTCGGACTTTAAATGTGCAGGCAAAACAAGGAGGCAAGAATACATATTTATCGCTGGCAACATTCTCTTGTAATAATGTTGCCACAGCCATTGTTAATATTCCTCATTAAAGCTCTAACTGGTTTTCAGGAGTGGAGGAGCAAATATGTGTTAATGTGTGAGATGAATAACAGGACAGTGTAAAAAAAGTGTTGTCAGGACTGCCACCATAAGCATCCTCCCCTCACACTGTGTGTTTGACTCTCACACTATAACCTGCTCGGTCACTTTCCGAGGTCAGCAGATGCACAAATCCACACAAACACCACAGCAGAGATTTTTAATCTAGTAAATGTGTTTTTTCTTTTAGCAGTGTTTGAAGATTTTAGGAAACATGGCTTTATCTCTCTCCTCAGCCTCAGTCTGAGGGGGGTCAACAAAGAGCAGCATGGCTCAACATGAATGCCTAGTGCATCGATTTCCAATCTTCATGACTTGTGACTCATCCACAACTGTGCTGTGCTTTCAGAAGAAGAAAGACCCTTCCTCTTCCTACCCTTCAGTATAGCAATGAGAATCCAATAGATTTAAGTCTGATCTTCTAAACCTTCATCACTATAGATTGCAAACAATACATTTAAAGGGGTAGCTCCATATTTTGGGAAATACGCTTGATCACTTCCTGGTAGAGAGCTACATAAGATAAGTACACCAGTCAATTCAATCTGCAGCTAATGCTAGCAGCAGGTTAGCCTAACCTAGCAGCAGAAACAAAGAAGTGTGACTCAATCAGAAAGTAAAAAAGTCAGCCGAACAGCACTTCTAGAGTCCCTCATTACCTCTTGGTATTACTTTAGTTAATTTGCACAATAATCAAAGTGGAAAAGAATAAATTCAGTGTTTAAACGCAGCCTAATCTGCAGGACTGTTTCTTGGCAGGGAGCGATCATTAACTAGAGTCTTCAATGCTTATCTGGCACCTGGTCAAGACTTCGTTGGACCCACAAATCCTTAAACAGAGTTGTTGCTTTTATTCTGCTGTTTTTCTACTCGTAAAATAAAACAACAAAACATATTAAATGCTGAGCTTTGGAGGTGCTTGTAGGGAGATTTTGTTACTTTCCCATTTCTCATTAAACTCTCAGCCAGAAAGTGAATATTCATATTTCACCAGACTTAACTTTTCCTTTCAGGCTTAATGGTACATATTTGGATTACTTATATTATACACATATATGGCTTGAAGTTTTCTCACCCCTGCTGTGTGGTGGCTGCACCAACATAATACAAGGTGAAGCCCATCACTGTGTTGTAGGTGTTCACCGTTTGGATTACAGCGATAATCCCTTTATTATTTGACAGTATGTTACCTGGCTGAGTCTGGTCTGACCTCTACAGTGATGTGACTGTAACCAGGGTCTGTGTGTGTGTGTGTGTGCGTGTGTGTGTTGGTGATTTTACACGCACAGAGATGATGGTTCTCTGTATTTGAGTTATAGCCTAAACTAAGACACGGTTATCTGATCTTTGCCTGTGATTTGATCAATAGACAAAATTACCGTAGCCTCCCAATAGGCCAATATTGTTGTGTGGTAATGGAAATGCACTGCCACATGAGCAATGCTTTCTCCCAAAGTAATCCACATTGATTTGTGGGGCCACTTTGATAAATTGAGGGGGGGGGGTTTTAGGTTTCGTGTTGGTCCGATGCACAGTGCTCGGCTGCGTCTTTGTTGTGAGTGGGTGTTTGAATTGAGACCTATGGATCAGTCTGCAGTAAAAAAAAACCATTTAGGGTCGTGTGGAAAACTATATAAAAATGTGCTTCATCCTTTTTTTTTTTTTTTTTGATTTTGGATTCTAAAAGTTTTCAACACCTCAAAAACAAAACGAAAAACAACAGAAAGCCCTCACTTGACTGTTACCCAATTATTACCATATATTGTCAATTATGATTAGTGTGTGGGCGAAAATCCCCATTAATATTTATGAACATGTGGGGGTTCAATTCGGCATACAGTTTTTAAACAGACTGACACTTAGCAAGATGAAGGTCATTATTCAAAGCAGCAGGATTATAAGAAAACACCCTTTATCTGTGCAGGCTGTAAACCCAGAAGGGGATTGTGCGTTCAGTTGTTTATTTCTGTTCACCATATGGAATTAATAAATCAGTTGTTGATACCTTTTCTGCCATCCTGACTGTAAATAATCTTGAAAGAATAGTTTAGGGATGGTAGGAAAAGAGGATGCTGTTTCCCTGCAGATATTACTTCACTTTAAAAGAGAATAAGTCCTTTGGGTGGGATACATTGTAACATCAGTGCAGGTAGAGCAAAGCACTATTTCTTTCCATTAGCAGCGCTGTGTTAACAGAGCCGCAGGGATTAAAATACTCTCTAATACAGAGTGTGTGTGCAGGTCACCTGACATTTACCTTATACCCTTACGCATTTTAATGCTTTATTTAGGTGTTATGCAGTCAACATTGTGGTGGGACAGAAATTAATTGGGGCACAAATGCCCTTGAAAGTTAAGCACACAGCCGTGAAATTAAAAAATGAGGGGGCACACAAAGCAGAGCTGCATAGAGCCAGAAGTAGAATAAAACGCTGACTCCACACTAAGCCACCCACTGCATCAACAACGAACACAACAATTAAGACAACTAACCAGGACAGAGAGCGAGGGAAAACAAGAACCAAGAAAACCATTCTGTTTTATCTGTAAAATGAACAGATTAGGTTACAGCCTGCAAATGACAGTGTAAATATTGAACACATGAATGGTACAAATAATTGATGTTGGATATTTACCTAGTGAATGAAACTAAAAGAATAAGAAGGGTAACAAACAACAATATTATTTTAATGTATGTTTGCCTCTTATCTTTAGTTTATCACAGAGATGTTTACTTACTTGCAAAATACAGAGGAAATCGAAAAGACACTGTTACGCTGATATCATGCAACCAATGAGCTTACGCCTTACTAAAACAGACCCTTTCTGACATTTTCTAGGTTTCATTTTGCACTCACTGTAGTTAAAAGGATTAACCATTGTTTTATTTATCACGTATAAAAACAGACACTTGAAGCTTGTCCAATGATTTTTGAAAATCTTTTTCAGTGCGTGTTTTAAGCTCCTCAAATGTTTAAGATCTAAAGATATGACAGGACATGATGTAGATTTTGTTCTTATATTAGGTCCAAAAAGTAGATCACTGTAGCCAAGTATTTTATCAGCATCTAAATAGACCGACACGTCACTATCATTGTGTAGTTACAGTCAGAAAGCTACGTCCTCCTTCCAGGGATGTCCCTGCTGTTTTACTCCCAAGCAACTAAAATAATCCACCTGCAATTGATAAGAACATTATTAAAGCTACAAGATTTAAACAACAATATTCAAAAGTTTTATTTTGTGTTTTTTTACAGAACTTACATAGCTTGAATCATGGCAATATCTCTATATATTAATTAATATTTGTCCTTCCTTGTAATCCAGTGAAAATCTTTAAGCTGACATCTTCTTACACCCAAACACCTTTTGTCCCCTGATACCCTGTATTTGTAGGGTGATAACACTATATTTTACTGGCTGAAAAGTTTACCAGAGAAATGATTGTGAACTGTCAAAAAGGAGAGTTTATTTTCGACATCTCTGTAAGAATTGAGAGAGCGAGATCTAGTCCCCCAGGTTGCTCTTAGACACACGATGTTGTGGATTTTTCATGAAAGTATTTCTTTGTTAAACTAAAAATATTTGCAAAACACGAGTTATTCTCTTATTCTCAAAGGACGTTTTAGAATTTGCTCTCAATCTCTTGAACGTATTAAAACCTCTTGATCACACCTTTAAATCAGAGCAAATTAAACAGAAATTGTTGAATGGTAGATATCTCGCCTAAAGTCTGAGCTGAGGTCACACTGAACCTGCTCATGTGGTTTCGGATGCTCTCTTCGCTTTGTTTTGATCGTCTCTCTCTGTGTAACGCGCCATAATCACATTTAAGATGTGATGAGAGTTTGATAATTGCTCTTGGCCACACTGGAAATCTTTGACGAGGTGGGAGTCGGCATCGCTCATTTGTTTACGCTCTCCTTGATGAATTGATGAATATGCTGTGGTCACATGTGTGTTCATTAGAATGATGCCTGCTTTTCTTGGGCGTTGTTGGACAATTATGTGGTAATGAGCAGGGGAAACATCTCATACTCATTCCTCAGCCAGAGGAGGCTGTTGAAAAGATAAGCCTCTGCATCGTGTCCTATTTTACTTGATAGTTTTCCTGGAGAGTGTGCAGAGATTTAAACTTGAATGACTTTGTACAGTCAGTGCATGTTTTTTCCCCCTCTTTTAACAAGCAAGCCTAAATGCATCCAATTAGATAACAGTTTTGCTAGTTAGGCGGCGCACAATCTTGGCCCAAAGCCAGGCGCAGAGTGCAAAGCGTTTGAATTATGTCGCTTGATAATACATAGGTGTGTTTTGTGTATTGGATGTAACTGGAATCAAACCAATCAGGGTGTCAGCTCTCATCCCCTGTTAGAGCCTGGCGTACCTGCAGGCTGGTGCGTTGGTATTTACACAGTCAATATCAGCCTTTATTCTTAAATCGACTGAACTCCAGAGGCAGAGGAGGTGTTTTCTTCTGGCACAACTTCACCAACTATCCAGTCGCATGACCATCTTTCTACTGCGGCCTCTAAATATCAGGAACACACTGCGCCCCAGACTTTAGACCAGGTTTTAGGTGGTCTAAGCTGCAGTTGTTTTCTGCTTCCTCATGATAGGAACGTACCACCTTTGTGTCCGACCGCACCTTGTTTTAAAACAAACACACCCCTGGGTTCTAATAGGAACGGGAGTTAATTTGCTATTTAAACAAGGTGAGCGCGTTAGGTTGAAAATAAGGAAGACATCTGCGCTGCGTGCTGAGACACTGCATCTGGCGATTGATGGCGCCCTCTATGTTTTACTGCTTATTGGTAGTTTGTTAATTTGATGTTAATGAACTCTAACCATTACATATGCGTATGTCTTAATCAAAGGTTGTAACACAGCTTTGAACCTTTTTCTGAGGCCACGAGTGAGACTCTAAAGCTCATACTTGCTTCCCTCTAACTGCCCACCAAACAGAAGTCAGTGAGGGCTTTGAGTTGATGTTTCCATGCTGTACATGACATGAATCAAAGCTAACCCTCTCTGTTGTCATCCATAAAAGAGGAAGCTATAAAGTTTTTACATCCAGCTTTCGAAGCCAGAGTTTGTTACTCCAAAGGTGGTGCAGCTTTAAATCACTTTTTTATTCCTGGAGAGAAGACAGGGTTGTACAGCTACTGGATGGTGCTTGGCCGTGTCTCTTCCACTCTCTTCAGACTTTGTAAATAAAAAAAGAAAAGGTCATATCATATGAACTGCGCTCACCCCACGACTCGGCGCCCGGCTGATATGTAAGTGAGAACATTAGCCAGCTGCAGGTCTGTGCAGGGGAGCCGAGACTTCACAGGAAATATTCAAACAACCAGAAAATCACTCTTTTATACTTCAGTCAAAAAAATAGAGATAGGGTGAGGCTGACACCTGGAGATTATTTTGCACAGTTTATAGTTTGACTTTCCTATAATGTAGAGTAACCAACAGACCACACATGTGCTCATAAGGAACTGGTTAAGTGGTTAAAGCACAGTCACAGTGGTGGTAAAACTTGTTACTTTAATCATATACTCAAACAAACCAACAGATGTGGCCTCAGTTTTGATGTGTTTTCTTTTTAGTGGAAATATTGAGACGGAAAATAAATGCATCTAAAACGAATTGAAATCTATTTAAAATCACATCTGGTGATGAAGACAAAACCTGGGTTAAATAAGATTAAGACAAGTCACCACTATGTTTCAGGGTAATCTGTGCGTCTGTGTGTGTGCATGTGTGTTTGTGGTTGCTAAGTTAGAAAGCACTGAAAGAAGCTTGTGGCTGTGATCGTTCAGTCGCCTTCTCTGGTTTTAATCGTTTCTTGACATTAAAGTGTAGTTCAGTCGCCTCCCTGTGACAGTTTGGTGTGTGTCTCAGTGTCTTCTAATGACTTGCAGAGTTTTGTGGCTGCAGAGACTTCCCATCAGATCTCAGAATAGAAGTGTCTGATGAGGCGGTCTCATTAGGGGGTGATGACTTTGCTGCAGATGGAAAACTCTTTTGTGTCCTCTAAAAAGTCTGACCTCTGTCTGTTTTTATATGTTTTGAAAATATGGAAACTTCTATGTTTATTTTGAAAATTCAATAAGTAACACAAATCTGAAAATGAAGAAAATACAATTTTACTGGAAATAAGACTGGTGAAGTCATTCTTTTAATACACATGTTGCACTGTGTGATAATAAATAAAGAGCTGGAGCTGAGGCGGAGCTTAAGCCTCTTGACCAACAGCTACAACGCGCCCGTCCATTCAGCTATGGGCCTTATGATGAAAAACGCTTATTCTTCAAAAAGTTAAAACAGATGAGTTATAAACATTTCACCCATGGTACACAATGTGCCAATCAAGACATGAAACATACCTATTGTTTTTTTTTTACAAGGCTGTAAACATGTTCGACTGGCTTTTTTTGTCTTTGTGTATGTGACTTCTGGTGCTTCTGCAGCCAGCCTCAATCGGACACTCGATCAACTGCAGCTTTTTGCACTTCAGCATTGGCTTCATTTTTCAACACCTGAGGTTGCGGCTTAGTTTAAAGATAAAGAAAGAAATGGGGAGAGAAAAAAAAATCGTCCCTCTGATGCTGGAACTATTTTACTAACCTTGTTTACTTAAAAAAAATGCAATGAGCGGTTTCTTTCCGCAGCAGAGTTTAGTGGAAATCAGTTTCAAATAGATAATTTCATTTTTTAATAATTCAGCATATTCTCTAGTATGAAAATCCTTACCTCCCTGCATGAGGATTTAAGAGAAATGTGTATCTTTTTTTTTGAATCCCTTAGACACAGTAAAACAAAATCACATTTTCTAATATCTAATCCTGCCTCTAGTTCAACATAATTTATTTTTAATTCAGAATCTCTCTTGAATCTCTTAGTTAAACACATTTAATGACTCATCTTGAACTATCATGTGATTTCATGCTGACCTTGTCAATCATCCTCAAAAGTAAAGCAGGCTTGTCTTTAGATATATGAACTAAAACATTGTTCAAAAGAACATACAAGAGGTCAAGTTCACTTATTTGTCCTTCCACCTTTTTGACTTGCAGAGTAAAAAAAAAAATCCTGTATGATACTAAAGATTATTTTTAAGAAACAGAGATGCTTATTGTACCAATATACCGATAACAATGTTAAACATAACAACATAGCAGATAAAGATACCCATGTGTTTTTGTCTTCACCTCTTCGTAACTCTTAGTACCTGTTTTTTTTTTTTTTTAATGAGGTATTTGTTTTAATGTATTTAATCTGTTGCTATGTGGTACCTCCTCTTTAATGTCACTGGACCATGTCTTACAAACTGCATGTCACTGATCTTTCCCAGAGACAGTCCAAGTCTCTAAGGGTGGTACGCTTGACCCCAAAATCCGGTTCATTTGACCAGTGTGAACACAAACATAAACCGTTACACCTCGTACCCTATACTCGGGTACCATGACCATGAAAAAGTTGAGCATTAAAAAAACCTCCATCATGAATAAGTATTTAGGTATACTGTTTTGCAAGGATTAAATTCATACGACAACACATTGACTCCTGACATCAGTGCATGCCACTTTAGTTCCTTTCAACAGGGCCAATACAGAACTGAGAAGTTTATCACAACTTTAGTCTGAAATATGCAGAAAAAACATTTGGAGTATTTTGGTCAGATTCTGAGCCAGGCTTATGCAGATGAGTGGTAAAAATTAACACACAAAACCACAACTCAACCCACACACAGTCACACACACACACACACACACACACACACACACACACACACACTCTCTCTTTATCTTCCTTTCTCTCTCTCTCTTTCTCTCTCTCTCTCTCTGTCTGTCCGCTGCTCTCTCCTTTTTAAATCTGGCTGGCTGCAGGGTGAGATTATCCTGTCAGCACAGGACTGAAAGCCTGATTCAGCTGCTGGTGTCACTGCAGCCGTATCCAGGATAGATGTTCGGCTGCTCACTGCTGCAAACTGCAGCCCCTTTAGCCCTGAATTATGGCCACTGAGGCCAAAAAGTGCACCTCAGAACTTTGAGCAAAAGTTCTCGGTTAAAGGTTCGTTAGCAGGTGTCGTGTCCAGTTGAATCAGTGCCCTTTTTGTCATAGATCCATGCAGTCAAAAAAAAACATGCTGCAGTGTGTAATTGGTAGCTGTTTAAGCAAGTCAAATTTCATGCCTAGAAATTTGTTTTAAATGACCCCGAGAGTGATACATTTAGTGGAAAGCGGACTTGTGAAGTTTACAAGAGTCAGCGCTTGTCACTGTCTCATAACCGGCACTCACAGTGAAGTATAGATTACAGACCGCCGAAAATATAGAGGTATCATCTTCTGTCCATCATTCAAAGGTGTTTTGTGCTTACACTGTAAGTCCCTACCAGCCTCTCTGTGTGAGTTTGTTGTGTAGTCCTGTCTCTGCTGGGAGGATTACCAAACGTAACACACAATCTTTCATGCGCTGAATTTCATTCCAAGGACACAGCCAGTAGGATCTCACAGTGCAAACATATCTTGGTAATTTATTTTTCTTTATTCATACCCAATCGTCATTTGTTGCAGCATCAAATAATTTCTCGTGAAATGAGGCAGAAGTGGCAGGCCATGTGTAACTGTGTGTTCGTGTGTGTACGTGTGTTTGTGCTCATGAGTGTGTGACAGATACAGTGAGTGGGATGGCGATCTAAATCAGGACGAGAAGCCAGAGAGTCGCCAAGCAGCCTCTCCTCGTTTGTCTCTCTTTCTTTCTCTCAACTCAGTCACAACCAATCACACCTGCTGTGGTGTCACACCACACGTGTGATGATCTGAAATGGGTCAAGAGGTTTTTCACCCTCACCAGCTCCTGTATTTCAGTGACATCGTCTGAAGTTAGCCTTTGGTAAAACACTGTGACTTACGATGCAAGGAAAGCAATATATCATATTCATCGTTGGTTTGTGGTGTTCTTTATTCTAATATTGTAGCAAAAGCATAAAAGATGTCAGTGTAGATGCGCTAACCGTGATGAAATTAACACATCAATTGTTGTATTGCTCTCGACGCACTGTACCGTAGTAAAACCACCAGCATGTCTTCCATCTGCAGCAGTGATAAAAAATAACAACACAGCTGCATCGTTGAATTGCTCATTACACAAAGAAACTCCCAAAACAGCTTAGCTAACAAGTCAAAAGTAGTATGAACTTTGTGTATAAAGGAATTCAAATGTCTCAGAAGTAAATTGAGTTTGAGCTTCCATCTTTGAACAAAATAATATACAGTAGTTGCAGCTTATCAGTCCGATGTCAGCAGGCGAACACGTTACCAAAACTGACCAGAGCACTGTTTTGCAGTGTGCGAATCATCCAGGTCTAAATCCTAAAAGTTAACTACAGTGCTTTCTGAATGGTGGGCTAACTGACTGCAGGCCAGTCAACACTGTGGAGGACTCATGACTTAGGGATGTCCTCAGGTTGGCATGTCGTTACCAGTTACGTATATGCCTTACCATCCCAGGGAACACGAGTATCATGCATACAGAACCTGAAACAGAGAAACAACTTAACTGGAACTCCTGAACAGTGCGAATGCTGTCGCATTAACCGGTGATCATCGAACGTCAGTGAGTCACTTTGCACGTGCTCTCTTGCATATTTCTTTGTGTGTTACAGTTCTATCCTAACTCCAAAGAATAAAGACATCAAAGCTGTCTCTTACCTCCATGGTACAGTTACTCGTGGTTTAGCAGTTCAGCACTTAATTTTCTAATTATATCAAAAAGTCAAAATCATGTTGTAGATTAAAACACAGGTAGTTGCTTTACACTGTTAATATGGACTTGAATTTCAGAGACTAAAGTCGATTTGAAAAAGTTGATAGTTTGACAACCCTTGTATAAATGGCGGCTGTAAGCCAGATGGTGCCGTCAACATACATGGCTGTAGACTTAAGTAGTATCTCATTAAGTTTCTGAGGGACTGATCAGAGCGTTTTAATCTGTCATGCCTTTAACAGGCATATTGATTACGATAGGCATTTCAGCATGAAATCACCAACTGACTAAAATGCTTTTTACTTTTTGCCAGAAGAGTGCTTTGTTGTTTTTAATGAATATATGTGTGCACTTTGTTTGCGCTCCCTTTTTGCTTCTTCTTTTCTCTGTATACAGTATACATGGTGTCTCAAATTAGTGCAGTTGGATGAGCAGAGAAAAGTATGTGTTTGTTGATAACAGCCATAAAAAATGAGTTAGCATTGTTGGATTGATTACTGGAATTTTCTGACCTGAGATAAAGCAGAATGATGTGAGATGAGGTGAGATAAGATTCCTTCACTTAGTTAGGATTTTCTTCTGAATGCAACATTTGTTTCTCTAAATCCTGTCTTAATTTAAGACCTAAGATACAAAGTTTCTGTAATAATGCCCCAAGAGACTTTCAGATTTATGTGAAAGCTTACTTTATCGTCAACATAGGGCCTGCAATTAAAAACTCAGCGTCATTAATTGTTTTTTCTATCTTTCCATCATGGGACAACCTGCAATCCTACAGTTTTACGACATTGACATCATAATCATAACTCCCCTGGTTCAAGCTCGGCTGGCGGCCTTTAATGACCATCTGTTCATCTAAAAAATGCAACAACAAAAAAGCGGTTATGATATTCACAGCTTTTATCTAACTTAAATCTGCACCACGTCTGAAAAGTGCTATAGAGGACAATTATGGCTAAAAGAAAGAAAAAAGGTTGGAAAGACTCTTGTTCATGCCTGAAGTGCGAGTTAATGCAAGCTGTTGGTCGCTTGTGACAGCTGCTTTGATCACAAACAGGAGTGTGGCTGTTCCATTAGACTTGCTAAGATAAAAGGAATCAAAATGCATCTGAGAGACGTCCTGTGTTGATAAAGAAGAGGATGATGACGATGAAGATAGTGATGGCATTTCTTATGCTCAGATGCAGCCTTGTATTCTCTTTGCTGCACGCCTCAGTTGTTTTTGTATTATTTCCCACCATTGTGTTTGTCTTCCAGAAATGTCCTAATACATGTGCCTGTGTTAATGGTGGTATTAACACAGGCACCATTATGGGAAAACTCATTCTCCTTCTGCCAGCTGCCCTTGATAACCTCGGCTGTGAGGTGCATATATGGAAGGCAGGTTTCGGAAACAGAGGCCCGAATGTGCTGAAAGTATCTGGAAAATTTCAGGATTTCATGTTTTGAAAAAGGGCTTCAGATAATGAGATTATCTCTTATACTTATCGTAACAAACAAAATGGTGGGAATTTAATGCTTTTATCTTTATTTAAAGAATTCTTGTAAATCTCTCTCTCTCCCCTCTGGTAAGAAGGCAAGTTTATATATAAAGGTATATTTGTTCTCCAGTTTCTGAATTCACATTCAGACAGACAGAGGTCCTTGTGTTGATTCCTGCATTCATTCAGAGGAGGTACTACAGACCTCCATGAGTGAGAGGAGAGGAGCCGAGGGTCTCTGAGATGCCACGCCCCCCTCCCAAGCAGCAGCAGCAGCCAACCTGCTGTTGTTCCCCTTGTTTCCATGGTTACGCTTGCGAGGTGCTGCTTCTTTCCGAAGCAAAGTGATGGTACAGAAGATGGGGGAGGGGTTAGGAAGGCGGGGGCAGGTGGGGGTTGGAGGGAGATGGTAATTCTGTAGGATATGGATGTTGTGGAAAAAGAGGGATCTAGAGCAGGACTGCCGCAAGAACACGAGGAGGTTGCCTTTAAGATTTGTCAGCATGAGTTTCAGTCAGGCAGAGACATCAAACGCCTCATGATCCCTGCAGGGGGTGGGGTCCACATGCTCTGTTTATGTTTCTACACATAAATATATTAAGATACATACATACACACATGTTGTGCTGTTCATTTCATGGCCGCAGAAGAGGTTACCTGAAGGTTACTCGAAGCTGAAATTGTCACACAACGCATTAGGAGATCAGCTCCCCCGATGCTACAGCTCACCTTCATTTGTCTTTCATCTCTTACACACACACACACACACACACACACAGCTACTTAAAAAAAATCCTCTTTGAGGTGAAACACAAGCTGATTTTTAGTTTTCCATTATCATTTTAAACGTTTGGGCTGTGATGGAGCTTCATTAAACCAATGTAGGGCTGAAGCTGGCGTCTTCTCTCTAAATCCATACTTAGACACCTTGATCGGCATTTTAACTTCTCATCTTCAAGGTGTTTTTTTTTCCTGATCGCGTCTGCACAATTCAATTTAGCAAGTACTGTGCCGAAGATTGATCTGACTCCATGTGGCTGTTGACAGAAGAAAGGTTGGAGATGGACCAGAGTATTGAAAAAATAAATATTAATGATAACCTGGGTTAAAAAACAAACATGAACATTTACAGGATATCATGGTGATCCGTGAAATGTCAAGACATTTCTCTCAAACCCAAATATGTCAACATGATGGTGGAACTAGAAGAGAGTTCTAAGGATTTTCAAAGTCTTAAGGATTGATCCTCTTTGGGGCTGAAAATCTGTTCAAATTTGAAAAGAAAGATGGATGGAAATTTGAAAAGGAAAAAAAAAAAACAAGAAGAGTAGACAATACTGTTCACTCACATGCACAACAAAAAACCTTGAGAAGGCCACTCTCTTATCAACATTAATTTTAATCAGCAGCTCTTCATTTCACCAAAGGCCAGAAGGGTAAGACATATTCTGCAGATTCACACATTTCTGCCTGCCACATACATGGAGGCAGAAGCACACACAGGCACATCACACAAAGCTGTGCACACACTTTAACACATGTCAGATTACTGTGAGCTGAGAGCTGCAAGAAGAGCTCAGAAAGAGTGGTGTTGACTCCATAGAAATACTTTATTCTCTTGTCCAACATAGAGGAAATAGTAGTAGGTGTTTCCCTTGAAGGAGAGCAGCAGGAGTGGAGGGGATTCAGGCAGTGTGTGTGTGTGTGTGTGTATTTTGTGTAAAAGGAGGGGTTTGTTTATTTTGGCTCCTGTGTTTAGTTTCCCATGTATGACAGGCTTTATGAGCCTGTATGTGTGATGTTGTTGGGGATTCTGAACCAGCGTGCGTCCATGCTCCTCTCTGCAAGACAGGCTGATGGGAAATCATTATGGATCCTGGCAAATGGCCAGTTCAGGGTTACCATGGAAACCGCACTGGCTCCATCCATCTTGGCAGTGGTGATGTTTGAGGAATGGACCGCTTTGCAAACCCCCGCTCCTAGTAATGGCTTCTTTGATTGGCTCAATGCATTCATGAATAAGAATAAGATCAAGACTCTGATTAACAGAAACCACAGCACTTTCAGCACCAACATATCTGTTTTTCTTAACTGTTGTTTGGAGTCATGAACACCCCTTCTGCCATGCAGTTGATCATGAAAATGATCACTGTGATTTCAGCATAAAATGTTTATCATTTACTCACCAGGAAATAGATTTTTAAAAAGAGAAATCAAGATAAGAGAAATACAAATAAAATGTACAGCATTAAAACAGAGGGATACATTTGAGGGGAAAGAGATACTTTTTTCTGTGGCCTAATTTTGCCATTTTGATCAGATCTGTCACCCTCAGGAAGAGAGTTTCTCATTTTTTTAATCAGTATTAAGTTTCATCAGGTTACTAACAGGGCAGAGTAGAAAAGCATGGTCTTTTCCCCCAGACGCTCCAGCAGGGGCTTTCTTCAGAGCTCTCCAGGCTGGGAGATACAAATCCTCTGCTGTGCCCTGAACCTGCTTCAGGGTCTCCCTCCAGTCAGTAGTGCCCCAGAACATATTCAGCAAAAGGTGTCTAGTCCAAAGCCTTAACAAGTGTCTGAACCCCCTTAACTGACTCCAGTTATAAGTTGCCTCAATCTCAACATCTTTTTAAATCACGGAGCAAGCAGAAGTTACACCAGACAATACATTTGAAACGTTAAGCAGTAAGACCTGCACATATGGTGAGATGATCCTTAATCCTGTTTTGAAAATCATCCAAGTTTAAAAATGTCTCTAGTTTAAGGTGACTCTGTCACTTGAACAAGATAAAGGAGCAAAAACAAGTCGCACTTTTATCAAAGACAGCAAGTTAGAGAAATAACATCATAAGAAGTCCACGAGATCAAAAGTTACAGCTACTGAGAGTTTAAGGAGGCAGTAAAGAAAATAGATAAAGAAGACAGTTCATGTAGAATGGCCTTATAGAGAGAGAAGTACCATTATTCAATCCTTCTGTTGTACAAGGAAGACCAACCTACCCTCTCATACAAGACACAAATAAATGTGCTGAAACCCATACAATAGATGAAATCACAAGACAGCATGGTACACTGAGTGAGAAAATTTTCAGTGATGTCAAGGTAGTGTGCATATAAATAATAGCACCATAATTTGTTACTGATTAAAACACTACTTGAATGATTTACTCCCTTGCTTGATTTGATTTTGTCAATAACCCAATTTTAAGTCCAAGTCAACATTAAACACTGCTTGAAGGTTGTTAATTTCCCTCGCCATTGAAGAACAAGAAGACGCATATGTAATTGTCTAATCAGCATACAAATGTCAATAACATTCTTGCATAAATTATTGATAAAAAATGATGAATAAGACAGGTTCCCATAATGGACCCTTGAGGGACACCTTTTTTTTTACGAAAATAAAAGATATAACATCAACTTGAACCACTCAAGTCATTTTCAAACCATTTGACTGTTTTTAAAGAAAAAATATGTTACTAACTACTGTGAAAGAAGAGTGGTCAATGATCTTTTCACTTTTTTTTTCCTGGGATGGCTCAACCGTGTACCTTAATCTTCGTTGTGATCTTTGCAAACCTGACTGTAAACCACTGTAGTACAATGCACATGTGAGAAAATGAACAGAGGTATCTGGTCTGCAAATATTGAATATCAGTAATGTCACCTAGTTTTCCAGGCAAGTGAAGCAGCCATGCTTGCAATATTTTTTTTTTCACAAGGGTTTCCCTCAGATCACAAGTTATTTTTGATTATCTTGGGAAACTAAGCTTTGTGCTCACAAGTCAAGATCTTATTACTCATGTTATCAGAGATCAGGAGTTCCATGCCAGCATTGTGTTTGATAACTGTAGAGTCTGATGTGAGCAGATTATTCTAGACAAAGGAGTGTGCATTATTGATCAATGCATCTGACCTTAATAACAGTTCAGATTTGAATCCTTCCTGACAGTGATCTCCAAAGCTAGAAGAACAAGACATTCACATTCAAGCTCTCAATGATAACCCCAGAACATGCCTCTTTGTCTTGAGATAGAATAAACTCAATGTCGTGGACAAAATAACTTATATAACTTATAAAGAGAGAGTGAAATATGTTCTCTCCTTTGACTTTTGATTGTCACTCAGGCTTCAACTCTATCCTGTTCAACTCTCACAGGACAACAGAACAACTCCCTCGTAAACGCCAACACCAGTGTTTCCCCTAGGTTTACAGCGTTGGGGGGGGTAGGGACAAGCCGACATGCCGACATGCTGACACGGCGACACGACGACACAAACACTTGAAGGAATCTTGGTGTTCATGTGTTACTTTTAATGACAGCTGTCCTTTTCTATCGGGAAGGTATCCTTAAATGACTTCTTTCCCTGATTTCCGACTCTATCCACTATCCTATCTCTACAATAAAGGCACAAAAAGCCCAAAAATAAATCTTAAAAAAAAATAAATAATATATATATATATATATATATATATATATATATATTTTTTTTTTTTAACTTGACCTTCAGGGGGGGGGGGGCGGGCCACCCCCCCAATATAATGGTAGGGGAAACACTGAACACGATGTGTTTCTTGGTTTAGATATTTTGAAGTATTTATGTAAAAAAAAGAACAAACATTTTCAACACCTTTCTTTCATGGTGAAATTACAATTTGGTAGTACTAACATTGTGTGCTCAGTTTTGTGTATGTGTGTGGAATTTTCTGCTCCAGCTACAAAGACTTGCTGCCCCTCCTGTTTTACCACATTCAGGGATACAGCTGGGCTCACATTCCTTTTATGTCACAAAGCACTTTGAGTTCAGTCTTTTCAAACTGATTTTACCAAATCGTCATTGATCTGCAAAAAGAAATGTTTACTTTTTTTCTATTTTTAAATTGTAGCTTTGCGGTGGGCCTTCAGTTAATTGCTCGGAACCTCAACATTTTTTATGTGCAAGTGTTTGGGTTTGTAGGTGTTGTCCCTGTCAGAGTATCAGAGTAATGCATTCTTTCATGGCGATGACACTGTCTCCTCTAATCCAGTCCTGTGAAAAGCCAAATCCTCATTTTTATCTCTCCGTTCCCATTTACACTTGTCAGTACTCTGTGTTTGTGTTTGTACCAGAAGCACATAGCGAAATCCTCATGGTTTCACATTAGTGAGAAGAAGTCATAGTTTAGAGAAAAGTTTCTGCTCACTTAATCAAATGATCTGCTGTAAGAAGTGATTTCCTGCTAGCTGTGTCACTTAAGATGATTTGCTTAATAATCTGAAATTCATGCTCTGCTGAGGAACTGATATGTATGGGAATGTTGTCTCACTTTACTACTAAGATTTTAATTCTCATTCATTAAAACTTTTATCACAGTCATGTTTACAGCCAAATGCTCAGGGAAAAAACAACATAAGGCCTTCAGCTTGGGACATTTGTACAGTTTGTTCAATGTTTTCTAAAATGTACAAGGTCCAAAAATGTGCGTTTCAATTTCCAAGTCATGATTTTTGACTTCCTCAATCTTATTGCTCATCAAATTTTTTGAAGCATGTAACCTGCACTGCGTCAACACATTAGAGAAAGGCTGACTAAGTGTAATTCTGTTGTCTCGGATCAGAACAATTTATTTAAGTGCCAGTGCCTTGTTAGTAGGTTGTGTATCTTTAAAAACTCCATTTTATTATTCATTTGTTGAAATATATTTTGGAGATTCTTCAGCATGGTGTTCATGATGTGTTGTTCAGTATGTTAGTTGGGGTGTGCAGCCCAGGTTTCAGTGACTAATGCTGCTAAGTATTGCATGTTAATCCTGTTCTGGCAGCAGCCAAGGGTAAAAGCCTCCAGTGACTGACAACCAGAAAAGCTCTAACATGGCACCTGCTCTCACACCATTTCTGCCCCCGGAAGCAAACACACGACCACACACACACACAGCGACACACACATACACACACACACACACACACACACACACACACACACACAGTCCACACATGCAGAGACCAAGCGGCAACCTCCGGTCTTGAAATATGAAGTCATTGTGAGGGTGCAAAATCCTGCCGTTCCTCAAGTGTCCACTTGAGGCTGGCTCCAGCTACACAGGAGCTCACATACACATGACTGGCAAAATAGCTGTTTTTGCAGCATAAATTAACATGTTTACAGCCTGGTACAAAAAACAAAATAGGTCCGATTAGTTACCGTCATCATGGGCACACACTGTGTATCTTTTAAAAACGGCTCCGTTTCGATTTTGAAAACGATACGTGTTAGGCGCGTAGCTAGCATGATTGACAGGTGGGCGTGATGTTAAGGTTCGTCATTTCCAACATGGCGGCAGCTGCCAATGAGCCTCCGGATTCCCCTGCCGTAGTAGATGGCTGACGTCACTCAGGCTTCGTCCATTAATAAATGGTCTATGGTAGAGACATGCAGTGCACAGTGGAGAAACAGGAAGGATGGCAAAAAAAAAAATGTATTCACCAACACGCTCGGGCTCCTGCTCCAATCTTTCACATCAGTGTTATTGGACTCAAAGCAGATACCCTCATTGAAAAAATATGACCCCAAACTAATCTTATGTTTTTGCACTGATCACACTTTATTGATCATGTGCAATGTGAAGGACAAACCGAGTACAATTTGAAAACGACAAGAGTAACAGTATGAACTCATTTGCAATAAACTTTAGGGGAACGGGTTTTACAGCTCTGGAATTGTCTTTTTTCAGACTCAGTGTTAAGAATGAAGAATTTTGAAAAGTGACTAAAACCTGAATTATGAAAGGAGCTTTATTGGTTGTGCTTTGTGCACTGCACCTTCTCTCTGCTGCCGGGAGCAGCATAGAGAGAGAGAGGGCGAGAGAGAGAGAGAGAGAGAGAGAGAGAGAGAGAGAGAGAGGGAGGCTTGTAACAGGACACAACCTCTCTGGACACTTTGTCGCAGTGCCTGACACCAGTACAAAGCAATTGGATGTTACCTGCAGTATCACAGAGTAACACAAGCCTCTGTCCTCTGCAGCCACTTTATACCCGCACTGAACAGAGTAGACACAGTCGAGACATTATTAAAGATGCAGTCAGTCTGATTTCTGTTGGGTCAGGATGCTCACTACACATCTCCATTACAGTTCCGATGTAAACATTAAAAAAAGAGTATTAGTTACTACATTCAAACTTTGTGGCTTTTCTTTGCTTTTCTGCATCAGTTTATTACATTTTTAGGCAAAAACCAAATTGACACCCCCCTCCCGCTTTAATGACATAGGAAAAAATACAACAGGAGACAAGTAGTTTAGCTTCTTATGAATGTAAAGACATTTTATATTCATCATATTAAGTCAGTGATGATTAAATATAGCTATTCATATACATTCACAAGGTCATATGACACTACGGACGCAGAGGCTGCTTTTGCAAAAGCAAATGCAGCCTGTAGAATAATGATGCAGACAGCAGATATTAGCACAAAGCTCAGACTGGCTGCAGATTGTCTCCTACAGTCACAACAGAGACAGTCAGCAACATAATTGTGCCTGATGGACAAAATTGGGTGTACAGAGTCTATTATGGTGTTATTAAAGTGTACCTGCAGATTTGACCACCACTCTAAACACGAGACGACCATGACAACTAAAACAACTTGTGAAAAAATAAATGGCATGATCGTCTTCTCTGCCTCTAATCTCAAATCAGGTACACAGGAATTTATTTTATAGCCTTTTCCACCAGGTTTTATTAAGTAATAGGTCTGTAGTTATTTAACACAAGTCTTTGTGTTACTTTCATCCTATGCATGCATACCAAGAGTACAAATCTAACTTCTCCAATTTTGTTCCATATACTTGAGAACAAAACTATTTGCTGAGAAGTTTTTGCTTTACTTGTGTTTTTATTTTATATTTCTCAAATGACCAAGCTCTAAGGCACTAGGGTATACTCATGTTAGCATAACATGATTAAATATATTTATTCATGAGTTTTTCAATATTATTGATAATGATTACAAAACAGCCTTCATCCTTCTATCCAGCTGTCTTTACATCAGACGTGTCTGTGAATATGTGAGTGTTTGGGTGTACCAAGAAGCAATATTGACATCCCTTCTTTGGGTCCTTTGGGTATCAAGGTGAGTGAAAGAGTGGAAGATTGACTAGAGAGTGGAACAAGATGGAGAGGGAAATAGACATGAGAAGGCTGGATTGTGAGCAGAGAAAGTGTGTAAGTGCAGAAATACACTGTGACTGTGTGGGCACAGAGCTGGAGCAGGAAAAACAGAGATGGAGTTTGATACAGAGAGAAATTGGAAAGGGAGGCATGGCGAAGCTGGAAGAGAGAAAGAGAGAGAGTAGATAGCAAGAAAGTCAGTGATGAGGAGGAGGAGGAGGAGGAGGAAGGAAGGCTAGATGGCTTGAAATGGGGAGAGCATGTTGGTGTTTAATGGAGGTTGAAGAAAGGTGAAAGGCAGAGAGAGTGCATGGAGGAACATAGCACCAGAGGCTCTGAGTATCTTTTGTTCACACACGTTTCGACAATACGCGACTTCACACCTACGGTAGCAGGCAACCCCACAGCCTGCTACGAAAATCAATATGTGTTTTGTTTTTTTCTCTAAATTTAGTTTTAATACAGCAACTAATTTCAAGAACAACTGCTGTGAGGATTGACATCATTACAAAGAAGGAACACACATCTGCAGTACTTTAACTGAAATGAAAGAGATGGATAAATAACTAGATTGAAGTGATGAATATAAGAGGGAACAGACGTCACATCAAGATGTGTCCAGACAGCTTGAATTGTTTTATTTAGACCAAAGCATCAAGCTGGTTCTGGGTAGATGGAGCACAAAATCCAAAAGTAAATCAGCGCTAATGGAAAAACCTGGAGAACAAACAAGTCCAGAGAGACGGCTTGATGAAGCAGAAAAACACAAAAAGTCTTTAATGATAAACAACACAATTTCTTCTTTTTGACTGGCCTATGAAACAACACTTAGAAGTATTTTCTGATCTGACCCTCCAGTAGGCAGGATGTTACAGGGCTTCCAGAATCCTTGATAAAATGAATATGTGTCTGTTAACAATGTTTTATGAAGGTTTTAGGATTAACATGCATAAACAACTTGGTGACATTAAGAGAAACATGATTAAGGTAAGGGTACTTTCACTTGCATGGTTAAAAAAAGCTTCACATTAACAGTCAGGTGCAAAACAAGCAGCCTTTTCCTGTTCCAAAAAGGGATGTTTCTCTTAACACATACATCCATCACTACCTCCTACATGGTAGCTGAATGATAACAACACATTACTACAGCTGCTAAAGGGCTTTGTCACTTCAACATATACATATGTTATGTGGGTACAATGCTGACATTGTCACTCTATATTTTCTACCAACTGGTATCACTATAAGAGGCTGGAAACACAAACAAATCACTTTTTTAAAATCCTGACCTACTGATTTAAAAATGTGGCATCTCTCCTTGTATTTATTGTGTTCGTTTTTCTGTAACATCCTTATACTATAGGTTGTTGTTGATTGTTCCCAGCTCTAATAAAAGGCAAAGAATGGGTACAATAGTGAGCCTGTGAACGTGATGATGCTGTTGACAAAGAAATCCACAGCCACACTGACACACGAGTGAAAAATCAGATGACAGATGGGCGCAGAATTGCCAAACAAGAGCGACAACTCCCACCTGATCCGTGTACTACTCTGGTATCATGTAGAAGATGGTGTTTCAGTCAGAGTAGATTTACATAAGACGCTTCAGAAGCACTTTGTATTGAGGTAACACAAAGTGATAATCCCTTATTTCCGGACATAATGTATGTGCTCAACTACGCAATAATTAGCCAGTTATTAATCACGGTGGGGGGGTTCTACTCTCAGTCTCACTTAAGAAGTTGGTAAGGAGCTGTGCTAGCATTGTTGTAAATGGCTACGCCCTTGCTGTGATTTTAATGCCAGTTGGATGCCAACAGCATGATGCTTACATAGTATGCAGATGTTTAAGATGCATAAAGTTTACTTTGTTCACAGCCTCTTTTAATCGTTTTAACTTGCTAAAATTAGCCAATAAACTGGCAGTCTTCTTAAGCTGATGATAGTGCTATTAGTTTTGTAGATTATTTGGTCACAAACAGAGGTATTATTAAAGATGATATTTTAGCCCTATTGAAACACTGGATGGAAAGTTAAGCGATCACTGACGTTATGAAAAAGTAATCCCAAACATTCTTACAACATGATGGCAGTAGTACAGAGGCTGCAGTCCTCAAAGCATGCAGCCAGGGTTTGAGTCTGGCCTGTGGCTCCTATCCTGCATGTTTACCCCACTCTATATCTCCTTGAGTTCTGTGTCCAGCCGCCGTCCTTTCTCTTTAAAATAGGCATACAAAGTTTGAATCCTTTACATCGATATGTCTTTGTTTTTGTCAGAATCATTCACCTCTTACACCTGTCTCCTCTCACAGGTGCTTCTCTCTGGACTGATCGGAGTGGTGTCATGGAAGAGGCCGCTCTCTCTTGTGGTGAGTGTCTGAACGCCCATATACTCATCCACTAATCTGAGGACCCAGGAGGCTGTGTATTAATGTGATGATTGAGATGTGACATACAAGTTGGTACAGAAATATATACATATTGAAACAGACGCTCTGTTTCATTCCTGTTTGCATCAACACACGTAGATTAGCAGACGCACTGCATGAGAATACAAATCATGTCGGAGTATCAGATTTCATTAGCTTCTGTATATGATTGACCTGAGATGAATACATGCAGTCTTGAAGCTGTTGTTTCTAAAGTGCCTAAAGGTCCAAACCCTGTTCCTGGTCAAACTTGTGGTTTAGCTGCAGTGAACAACTGTAACTGTCTGTAGACACAAGTTGAGGCATGTTAAGGTTGTGTTGAAAATCCTGGGATCACAGCTACACTGTCGTCTGTTTTCACAGCAGCTGACCCGAGTCAGTCAGAAGTGTTAGCTGTTTCCCCCCTTCCTCCTCTTACAGATGAAAAATCATTCAGCTGTTACTCAGCCCACACACACAAGTAACTCAGGATTAAAACCCATATGCTGACATAGAACTCTCTGAACTCACATAACAGGATACTGAGACAGGACCTGTATTTATCAAACAACAAGAAGAGATATTTTTAATTTTAATGGAGAGATTTATGGAAGTTAAGTAAGAAGAGTTAAAGGTCTCCTCAGGGTAGATCTTAGATGACTGCAGCACATTAAGAGAGGTGGACACACAAACACACCCTCTGACACATGATGAGAAGTTTAAATGACATTACAATGTTCAGTGTGGTACAATATGATTTATTCTTTTATTACCATCCAAATATTTTCTGTAGTTTTGCCATCTGATTTTCCATTATTTTATCCATTCATCATTTTCCACATGTTACCAAAGTTGTTGGTTGGTAACATATGAGATAATGTGCATATCAAGTTTTACCTTTTTAAGTCTCATCAAGTTATCATGTGATTCTCACATCAAGATCTCAGCCAAACTAACCAAGCAGAGGCATTATACTATATTTTGTCTGCATTATTGTTCACTCCTACATCACATTTTTTTATTGATGTCATTTTTAATTTCAAATTGAATTGTCTGATACTATCTTTAAGATATCCAGAGGCAATTAGCATGCAAACATTTTAACAGTCCATTTATTGATATGTAAATAAACGGTGTTTATGATGCATATTTTCCTCCAGCAACAAACTGCGCGGCATTTAAGATGAGGATTTATCACTGCATGAAAAATCACTGCAAACAAAATGAATGGCAGCCTTCTTTGTGAGGCTTACACCACTAAAAAGAGAAAGGGCATAACACCTTATCATATTTTCACTTCGTATGCTAAACAAAAAGTCTGCTGAGAAGAATTATATACAGCTTTCACTTGACAGATGCAGTAAACTTAAATTAAAGTATTATTATGATGAATACAGACCCTGGCCTTGCACTCTGAGTTGTGAAAATCTTTTTCTACTTCTCAGAAGAACCAGAAACCATTTTTCTGCAATGATCGAGACTGAAAACCTTGAATTGACTGTCATGTAGTTCATTTTGTAACCCTTGTTTTTCTCGGTTAAATGTGCGCTTTTTTTCTCTCCTACTTTGTTGTACAAAAAGAAACACGGATGCATTATGGTTTTTACTTGTGACTGAGATGATGATCTCTGTCCCACATCACAAAAAAAAGGCCCCTGCCCAATTCTATTTCATGCTTCTCTGAATGTCATAAGTAATCTCATCTCATCTCAGCTGCCCCACCACATCATATTGCACCCCTCCGCTCTAACTGCAAATCACTTGTCTCGCTCCCTTTAGTTTTATCACCTTGCTTCCCTGACGCACGTTTCTGCATCCTCTTTCTTCACGTGTCTATCATCCGCCTTCTTTTCTTTGCCTTTGTGTAATATTAAACCAGAGGAAGAGATCTGAATCTTTCATAGCTGAAGGGGATCAAAGAACATATCCCATCACTGAGGTGTGAGAAGAAATTGGTCACACATTGTGGACTTTAAAAGATTGAAATCCTCTTACCTCTCTTTCCTTAAAAAGCATGACTAATTAACTGGAATAGTCTGTTCTTGCCAGGATGCAGAGATGGTCTCAGTCTGTGACCACTAAAAGCACATTTCTGGTGTGATTTTGTTCCTGCTGCATGTAATGTTTAGTTTTCATAGTCAAACATTCCAGTTTTCTGGTCAGGACCCAGCTATGACTGGCAGGTGACTAATACACATGACTCTCTGAGGCCTGGCAATGCAGCTCCAACCCATCTGTGAACTGTGGGTGGCCCTGCTCTGCATCATGATCTATAATAACTGGACCTTCTCCAAATTGGTTATAGGCTTTAATCATTTGATTTTCTTCTAGCTGACTTATTCAAGATGGGTTTGTCATTACAGAAAACACAAGGACCAGTGGATGATTATATGATCTGAACAGTTTTAGATTGATTCTAATTGCCCATTAATTTAGAGCTGTAAGGATTATCTTGTGACTAAATAATTCAGTTGAAAAAATATAATCCAGATCCATTTAACGACTTATGAATCGGTTAATATGAAGTATTTCCTCAAGAAATAAATAGCACCACTATTATTCTATCAGTTTGTTATATTGGCTTGAAAAAAAGAACAAGCAAATTAAAAGTGAAACGAAAAGTCAAAATTTGTGACATTAAAGTTGACCTTATGCTGATCCCCATTTTGAAACTCATATAGTTTTATCAAACTGGATGCCCATACTTAACGTAAGCATCCACTGTGAGTGACACATCGCAGTCAATGACACTTCCAGTGTTTCCCCTACCATTATATTAGGGGGGCAGCCCGCCCCTCCAACGGCACCCCCCGCCCCCCTTGATGGTCAAGTTCATTTTATTTTCTATATAGCGCCAGATCACAACAGAAGTCATAAGGATACCTTTCCTATAGAACAGGTCTATACCTCGTCCTTTTATTAAACAAACTTAGTAGCCTTATGTTATTTATCTTATTTACACGACGCCATGTCATTTCTGTCTCTACATGGTCCCACGTTTACAATTCTCCTCTGCTCTCTGTGTCGTGCACGGCGGAGTTTCGCCCCGATACACACACGTACACATACACACACACACACACACACACACACACACACACACACACACACACACACACACACACAGACACGTTTGCACACACACACACACACAGACACTTGCGCGCACACAGGTGAGCACACTCTCACCAGCGGAGGCCTGGGTGTGTGTGGTTGTGTCTGACGGACGCACACGCAATAATAAAAAGTCCGTAAGAAGCATCAGAAAATGAAGTAGTCGGCTTAGTTGACTTCAGACTTTTCTGGACATGTCTCTCTCTCTGCTGTTACTCAGGATGCGCTGTTAGCATGCTGCATTCAGGGGTGCTCAGACAATGAGAGATGCATTCAGAAACCCCCCCCCCCCCCCCCCCCCCCACTGAAACACTGACTTCATGCACTATTCGGATGGTTGGAGATGAATGTGTCTTATGCCACAGTGCAGAAAAACAGGTGCATCGTGGTGGGGAGAGAATATATGTTGAATATTTTAATATTCTGTCTAACCCAAACTTTCCTTGTAAACTTCACATCAAAGATGAGAAAAGGCACTGTGTGGAAGGAGGAATCCTCTTCTTTTTTTTTTTTTTGCTTTTTTTTACCTTATCTGAAATAACCTACAAACATTGTCGTTTTTATCCAGTCAAGTTTGATGCATTAACACTGGTAGATTTACTCTGTATCATTGAGAAGCAGGAGGACGACCCGGAGTCCTGTGCTGTTTGTGACTGTGATGGATTATGTGTATCGGGAGAGATAGAGAGAGAGTTAGAGGGCAGTAAATCGTTGTTTGTCCTGCACGGAAACAAAATGGAGATAGTCTCCACTGCAATATTTGTCTCACCAACTGTTGTCCGTTGTTGTCTGGTGTGGTGTTTGTAGCACCAGAACATCATCACCTTTATTTGCACTACTATGCGTTTTCTGTCTTGCTGATTAAATATAAATATGATTGATACTACTGTCATGATCATGTGTTGAGAAGGAAGATAGAACCAGAAGGCAATTAGCCTAGCTTCAGACGTTCCAGTAGTGCAGAGACGCTAGTGTTATTGATGTTCTCTAAATTACAGCTTAAAGTTAACAAGCACATATATGTTAAGATGTTAAAGTCATTATCTTAGTGTATACTCTGGGGTCACTGTGGCTCAGTGGTAGAGTCAGTCGTCTCTCTACTGGAGGGTCAGGGGTTCAACTCCTGCAGCGACATGTCGCAGTGTCCTTGGGCAAGACGTTGAACCCCAAATTGCTCCCGATGCTGCATCAGCGGAGTGTGAACGTGTGTGAATGGGATTATTAAATATTGATGGAAACATAGCAGCCTCTGCCATAAGTGTGCGTTATTGGTGAATGTGACGTGGTGTGAAAAGCTCCTTGAGTAGTCAAAAGACGGAAGACTACAAATGTGTTATATTACCATTACAGTTTTAGCTCAGTGTATGTAAAAAGAGTTTTGCTGTTTCATTCATAAAAAGAAAGCAACATTACCACAGTTCTGACGCGACATGTCTCAGGATTTATTTGTAGTCTGGAGAGAGTTTAATAATGGAGAGGTAGAGCTTGAGGTGAAACAGTCAGTGCACTTGTGAGGTGTCAGACAGAAAAAGAGAGTCTAACATGTGCAGCTACTTTACATTCATGCTTTCACAGGGATGGAAGAACAAGTTGTCCTTCGGTGACAGAGCGGTGACAGAGCAAAGGGCCGGAGCGGCGCTCTGAAGGTGAATCTTGGCCTGGAAGCCCCGCACTGCTTTTCTTCAACACAGACTTTGTTTGTATGGACTGCAATGGTTGATCTCATTCTAAATACAGCAGTGTCTTTGTTGAAGCGACTCCAGCACATAAAGAAGGAAAATCATGTTCGTGAAACCTAAAGCAGAATACTATTAGAAATTATGTTGCTTATGTTCCTGTTACATTCAGGATCTGGTTAACTTAATATGCACTTTAAAAAAAACTTTGTTTGGATCTGGACATACAAGTCAGGTTAGCAGCAGATGGCCTGGACAATTTCTCTATAAATCCGACACTTAAGTTCAACAACTTTTGGATGATACACCATAAAATTTAGTGTTGTAATTCATGTACCCAGTACTGATTTTTCATTCTTGCATTTTGATCGTGTGCTGAAGACTGTAGTGATAAGCCTTAAACCACCAGACCAGCAAGATCATGCTTCATTTTTTCAATATGATCTATTGTCCTTTTCCCATTTAGACAGATTTCCATCTAAGTTGATTTAGGGCCAGTCCAACTTTTTAATCTAATACGGGCAGGTTAAATGGATAGGTTGTCACTGGTAAATGGATTAGCTATAGTAGATGTATGTCAGCTCAGCCCCTTTACTAAGAAACTGGCTGGAGTGCTGGCAGGAAAGTTTAGCTCATTTAAAGAAAAACTGACCCAAAATACCAATCAGGGTAAGTGTTCGTTGTTAACAGAAAATTCTGTGCGCTTTACTTTTCTGCTTTGTTGTAGCAAGGGTACACATTTTTCTTCTGAGACATTTTCGTGAAACAACTAATATGACAGCCACTGAATGTTTTTTAATGTCCCATAAATGTCAATGGCAAATGTTTAGCCACATAATACTTCAAATCTGACTTTGACCGTTTTTAGAAATACTGGGAAACACTGTTAAAATGGGAATTTATTTACACAATATTTTCTTTACCAGGATACTCAAATTTTGCATACTAGGAAGATGATAATGTGCTCTCAAGACCAACCCACCAGATTGCTAGAACTTTTGGATCATGTAAGGAAATATTTCCTCGACTAACTTGACTTGGTTCCTTTGAATGAATGAAAATGAATTGAAGTTTATTGCCGCTGTTGCCCTTATCTAGAAACATTAATCACTTGAGCTTAGTCAACTGCCAGTGAGTGCTCGACCCAAACTGTATGTCCAAAACCTATATAGGGGCATCTCTTCTGGAAAAAATAATTTCTAAGTGCCCCCAATGCCCCCAATGCCACCAATGCCCCCCCAATAGCCATGAAGAGCTCTAATAGAAGTATAAACTGCCGGCTGGTATTAAACTGGGAAAATCTCCACACATCAGTCACCTCTGTATGGTGTGATTCAGTGATGCATTCACTGACCTTTAGAGTGATGGGTTGGAACCAGAGCATGTTTCTGGCCTGATCCAAGGGATATGCTCATCCCTGTCCTGCCTGCTCACACAGGCCTGCTGCACTAAAAACAATCCTTCATGTTTGATCTGTAGAGATAACAGGCTGTCATTATGCTCTGTCACCGTCTTTTTTATACATACAGGCCCCTCACTATGAATGAAAATACTCAAGTGTTAACACTGCACTTACACCTGTACACCTGCGCACATTAAATCACAAGAAACACTTTCTGAGTAGATGTAATACGTTAATGAAAACCTACATATTTGTATTTGCTAAATACAGTGAAAACGTGAAGTATATGAACATAAGGGTCTTTTGCTGATAGGAAATGTCTTTGCCATTTTTACATTGTTGCAGCATTTTTACACTGTTGCAGCAGTTCATAGTCACCAAGGCAACCCTGAGGCAATGGCTTGTTCAAATAGACTAACAGCTTTGATTCAAATGTGAGACATCCCAAAATAGTGCCCGACTCTTTCAACTCTCTGAGACAGACACAGAGAGTCAATAATACAAAGAGATCAGCCCTTCCCCTGACAAACACATTTTCATAGAAAGTAATCAGACTTTAACTCACCTGTTACCCCTGCTGTCGAAACTGTTGGTCATTCAATAAATACAAATATATAGATACAACATCTGTAATTTCATGTTTTTTTGTGTTTTTTAACTTTTTCTTCTTCTTGGATTTATTTCTTTGTAACACTTTCTATGTCAATGCCTTTCTGCTTGTACAAAACAACAGAGATTCAACTGGTGGGGGGGAAAATAGCAAAAGTTTGAGAGGGAGGTAAATATTGTTTTACAGGTTTGTAAGTGAGGATAAAATTAGATGTTCACTTTTTTTTTTAAAACTATGGCTGGTCTCAGATTGCAGGTGATACTTGTTATTATAAATGCTGGAACATTGTGGATAAAGTGTATGTTTTGTTTAGGTGTGTGAGCAGTGCCAGTGAGTGTTTACCCTCCTTGTTGAAGTGTGTGTCTATGCTCATCTTAGATCAGCTACAGAAAGAGTGTGTCGGTTTTACAGAACCATTTCTGTGACATCAGGACGAGATAGGGGCACATCTGTGAAGCTGCAGCACACCACTGCCTGTTTCACACATACACACAAACACACACTGCTTGTGCCCGCTGCATGGATAAGAGGGTAGCAGCTTCCTTCTTTTTTTAGCAATGTCTCTGAATATGTAGCGATGCACACAAATCACAGCACATTCACATCATAAACTTGGACTTTCCATTACGATCACATAACTGTAGCCGGGCCACCACCACATCGGTGAAAGGCTTTATGAGCTGCTCCATGTGACAGCCTGCGACCCCGACAGGCCATAAATATTACTGTAGCTGATGACGGACGGAGACAGAGAGAGAAAGAGATGGCACACTGACTGATTGCGACTAGGAAATGGACATCGCTACTCTGATGCAATAAAGATTAACGGCCCAACAGCACAACAACAAAAAATCTAAATTTCAGCATGTGAGTTCCATTTTTTATCATTCAATTAATGAATTGATTAAACGTCTGTCCATCAGACCAGTACAGGCAGAGATGTTGGCTGTGTCCATCAGTTTTATCCTTAATTGTTGAGCACTTTTCATGCAGACTTAAATGCACAAATTAATCCTTTTAAGGAGGGGTGAAACCTGCACATTAGCAGCCCCTGTTCCTGCTCTGTGACCAGCAGGGATTGGTTTGTGTTTTTTCTTAGCCTGCCTACGCTATAAGTGGTCTAACTTATTGCTTTGGGGCTCCTGGTTTTAGCCCCCGACAGACAATGTTGGATCCTCCTTAATCCTGGATCATTCTGACTTCCTTCTGCCTTTTCTGTATTTTATTTCCATGAAAGCACACAGTCAATTTAATCCGTTCTGACTTCTAGCAATCTTACTGAAACAACTGCAATGTATTACTCTCTCTTGCTTAGATGTTTGTGAACATAAACAAGGGACTGTCTCTGGTTTTGACGCCCACCGCTGTCATAGCCTCTGTGGCTACTTTTAAAACTTTAATGAGAGAATAGATGATAAGAAACAAAAAGCAGAACGATGAGAAACCGCTGCTTTTAAGCCTCAGCGCTTTGGTTGTCTTTTGATCTTAATGATCCCACAGTGGAAAATGTATAGTGGCTGTTCATTTGCTGTAAATACATGCAAATATGATGATACTGCTGTGAAAAAGGTTTTAGCTGTTATTATATTTCCTGCTTTAGTAGAATTGTGAATAGCATGGGCAGGTAGTCATTATGTTAGCTCTAAAGTTTTCTCTTTAGATTACACCCACATGTGCTCATTCAGAAAATGTTTCAACTATAATATTATTAATCAAATTATTCTCCTCTTTTAAGCCGATAGGTTAGAGTACAGAACAGAACGGGATGGAGAGGGGCTAGCATTTGGTGGGGGAGATCTATGTTTTATTCTTCAAAATTTGGCCATTAATTTGTGAGCAAAGGAAGTTGTTACAGTCATCATCTTGTCTACCTCTGTCTGATATGAATGAGTATTGTTTGGAAGTGATGACCACTAAAAGCAAAAACAGTCATAGGCTGCCTTTTCCTGCAGCACTGCGTATAGGACTGTGGTATATGTAGCCACGATAAAGGTAAACTTACAGACTGAGTGTCATTTAACTGACAAAACATCCCCCCAAAATGATGCTTTGTTAACTTGTCAGTCCCAAATTTTCAGCTGCCACACTGTAAGCGTTTGAACAATAATGAAATCAAAGCTGAGAAGTTCCCTGCAGTCATTCAAACCTCCACACAAAACAAAGTTTGTGCTCCTCTTTCAGCTATTGTCAAGCTTAACAAATAGGCTCCACTGTGCTCTCCCTCCTGTCACACTGGTGCCAATCCCTTTCTGTAGCAAATGACTAGAAGTGTGTGTGACATGGCAGTGATTGTGTTTTGCCCAAATAGAGGCATTAGAAGGAGGGTCCACCAGTTTATTTTTCACAGTTGACTGAACAGCTCTTACTCTGTGGTCACTTGTCAGGGACTCCAGACGTAATTGAGGTTTGCACACAATCATGTCAGCCATATTTCACAGCTGAGTGAGTTGATACTGCGGCATAACTTCAGCTACTACTGCCTTGAAGCCCCGGCAGGCTTTTTTTTATACTGACTCATTCTATGGCTGGTTGAAGGAAACCTACTTTCACACTCTTGTGACCTTTGATGTCGAAGAGCAGGAGTAAAGGAAGGACTGGGACAGTATATTGTATAGCTGTCTAACTCTTCAAAGAGAGAAATGTTGCACTTTCAGATTGAGTGCAGGAATGTGCCAGGTCCAATTTGACAAACAAAAAACAAACTTCTGTCTCTGAGTAAAGAATTTTGTTATTGTCTGCCCCCACGTTCACACTAAACTCCTCTGCTCTGTAGTCTACAGTAATAAGTTTAAATTGGACACGTCTGTCCAACCAAACATTTGTGAATTTAACTGATGATGTGCCTTTGGTATTCTTGATCTTTTCATTTTTATGTTTTATGAGTGTACAAGACAGATTTAAGGAGAAGTATGTACTGCAGAAGAACTACTTAAAGAGCTGCCTTAAAGGCTCTCAGTATTTGCCAAATCTGCTTGTTTGTTCATTGATTTTTAACAAGGATTACCCTTTTTTAAGCACATTGATTCTGAACTTTGTTATAATGGATCTGGCTGCCCTGAGATGTTTTTCTGTTTAAAGTTCAAAAAGGAAAACTCCTGAAGTGAAGGCAGTGAGCTGTGTTGGCTTTGTTGATTTTAGAGTGTGCGTATATCTGTGCTCCTGAATGTGTGCAGCGTAGTTCAGGCGTGCATGTCTGCATGTGAATGTATGGACGGCTGAGTACGTCTTACTGCTGCTCCAGCAGGTCATACTCTGAGAGAAACATTTAGTTTCAGAGTGTTGGCTTTCTCTCGACGTTGGTGTAGAAATAGAGCAACATATCTTATATCAGCAGGAGAAAATGAAAGCTGAAAGCACTGTGAACTAATGTAATAGCTGTTCTGCCATGAATTGATTGTTTTATTGAATAAAGGGGAGCTCCCATGAGGGTGATAAGAGTAAAGTAGGCAAGCAAACCACTAATCATTCTGAAGCCATTGATTTCTTTAGCAAGTTAAGGTGGACATTGATATCAGGGCAGCTTATATTTCCTGAAATAGCAAGTGATTATCTAAATGTTGACTTTATCCTTATTTTCCTGAAGATATTTTGGGTTTCATTTATGAGGGAATTCCCTTATTTGTCCAAAAGTTTAAATGCTGCATGTGTCACCTTTCTGTGTAATTATGAAGCTGTGAAGAAACTCCCACACATGCACAATACATGCAGAAATATAGTACAGCTGTGTATCTCTATGTACAGACACAAAGACATAGTTCCAAATATACACGCATACAATTTCAGATCGGCTTCGTGTTTGCATTTTGTGTGTGTGTTTAGGTGTGAATGTGCATTGTGTGTCTCCCTCCTCCATAGAGACCTGTTATTCCCTGACTTGACCCAGATGGAGCTGCTTAAGTGGGAGATGTAGCCCACTGTTAACTGAGAGTGGCCCCTCAAGACCACCTGTCAAAAACTGCTACAAAGAGACAGACTGTGTGTATCAAACAGGCAGACAGACAGATGAAAAAAGTGCATACATGTGCAAAAGTGGGAGCTGGGGGTTGAAAGGCAAATCTGCAGCAGCTTTGCTCTTTTTCAGGCAAAAGGAAAATACTCAAAAATGATCTTTGAGGGAGGATAACTCCCGTTCAGACATTCTCTGAAGGATTTTATGATTTTATAGTTTGATTTTCTTTACTGGTCTATTGAGTTATTTCACAGAGCTGACAGAAGATAAAGAGAAGAGTTGAGAACTAGCTTGATGTGCTGTATTTATATGTATTCTTATGTGCTGACTCTGAGAGAGGTGCACACATATAGGGGATTGCTTGATCTATGCTAGATTTTTAAACATCTCATCGTACACCTGTTAATTAACATTTTTTAGTTTTGACTTCCTTGTGTTTTTGTGTTTTTTACCCAGGTTCTTTTCTTAAGTTTGAATTAAAAATGTACATTAAACACGTGATGGAAGCACACCTTGATTTCATCTTGATTTAACATTTACAGGTTCTGTTACTGTTCTGTTTTTCAGTGTTAAAGTTTCAGTTTTCAGTATTCTAATGATTTCATATGAACAAAAATAATTAAAGATTGCATATTTCAATGCATCTATCCAGCATCTGTGGGGCAGCAGTTACTTTAGACCCCCCTACAGCAAGCTCCACAAGACGTTGATGTGGAAGTCATCGCCATTCTTTTTTCTTTTTCTTGCTTTTTTTTTTGATAAGAGCTACATGTAACAGTAGATTTTTAACAGGAGATATGGCTGCTGTGATGTGGCTGTAGGCACGGGGACAAAGGCAGAGACAGGAAGCCTGGGTTTTGTTGTGATAAGTTTTCTGTGCGCCTCAGCCAAGAAAAAAATATTTTCCCGTTGCTAGGCAACATCCTTTTGCATCTTTTCAGCATCCTTTTGTCAAATCTCAACATTCAATGGGCTCAATGTAAAAAAAAAAATGTATGAATGTTTTCAAGTTTATCTTTTTATATCTGATGCTATTTTGTGTGATGTAGATGTTTAGAGAGGAGGCTTATTAATTCACAACAGGAACAAAAAAAATCTGAATGAATTGGCCGTCAAAACAATCAATTCTGATTTAATTCTTTGTTACAATGGCAGCTGCTCGGTGAGTGCATTTTATTTCATTTGGTTAATTAAGTGTCAATAAAGGAAGGACACACTGCTCAAGTACTCAGGCATCAGTGCGTTTCTGTGATTGTAAGCTCCTGTGGAGTGTTTTCCATCCAATCACAGTGCAGAATCAGAAGAACATGTTGCATAATTAACCATTAACAGCAGCTCTTAATGTGGGCTGGGTTAACCTACATGTTGAACAAAGCTCAAGTGTCTTGCTCAGGGACACTTCAGCAGGGTGGATGTCTGCCAAGGTGGAAGCTTCACACTGAGTGATCCTGTTGAAGTGTGGCCTCTTTAAAACCACCTCACTGCCAACCTCAATAAAGAGAGTGTGTTATTCCTCTATACGCCGGGCAGGCTGAGAGAGAGAGAGAGTACAAGGGTGTGTGTGTGTGTGTTTGTGTGTGCACTTCTGGAGTGTGTTCCCTCTGTTCACAGCTTGCCTATCACCTCTGGTCAGTTTGCATTAGCACTGCCACTCTCCGTCTCCCACTGCTCCTCAGATCACCTCCTCTCTCCTCTCATGCTTTGGATGTGCAGGGGACACATTCAAATGAGGGGATCAGTCAGAGGGTCTTTGCTCTAATAACCAACTTTACTCTTAACAGCTGAGAGGAGGAGGAGGAGTAGGGTACATAAAGAAAATTATTTTTTGCAGTTATTCACTCTTGGGGGGGACCTGCTAACATGGACCCCTCACTCTAGTTTAACTGCAGTCTGTGATCTGTGTCAGACTTGGCCTCAGGCTGAATGGGGCTACTGATAAGGAGAAATTGCTCTTTACTTTACGTTTTGATGACCACCCTTTACTCTGAGTTGTTGCAGGATTTTTTCTTTATTCTTGTGAACCTTTTCATTGTTCCTTCTTGTTTTGTTTTTGAGTGTGTGCAGTAAAGATGTGTGAGTTAAGTCGACTAAATGATTAAACGCATTCAACCTTGCTAGTTTGCACCAGAATTAGTCGTGTAAATGCAAATTCAAATATTACGTTCAACTGTAGCCCTGGCTAGTGGGCCATCTCTCCCTGTTCTACTGCCCAGATGTAAACAAGCATAGTGAACGGATAGCATCTCATAGGCAGCAGCACTGTTTGGCAGTATTTTGATCTAGACAATTGATATAAAAATGTATGTAGCCTGTGGCTGCATAAACTGGCGCTGCATAGCCACATTTAACTCAGGCACATAGATGTTAACCTACAAGAAGGTCAGAAGGCTGGTTGTGCTAGCACTACCTATGTTGGCCACACTAGGCAAACATAAACATAAAACATTGTGCTCAATTTTGACAGTTTTCTGAGGGTTTTCTGAGCTGTAGATTCGTCACTTGGTCTGAATTTAAACTTTTGTCAAATCAACTTCTGTCGCCTATGAGCATCCCTTGTGCGCAGTGGAGTCACTGCAGTTATGACTGATACATGGAAAGCAACTTTTTTCCTGCTTCCAGTCATCCTTCACCAAATATATATCGTGTCACCTCCATGACAAGATCCCAAAACCTAGAAGGAACTTTAACCCAAAAACGACATTGTTTCCTGACACAGAAGATACCCCCCAAAAAAGTACCACCAGGACCCATCTACTATCCACATCTTTTGCAGATGGAAAACTGAAATCGAACAATATCAGGCTAGTCCAGAAAATTCAAATTTTAAATGTGTGCTGGAAGTGAGCAGTATGTGCTATTTTCTGTGGTCGTTTGAACTATCACAGAGTAAGGCCAATTGGAATGCATTTTCAACCAATTTAAGGTATCTCATCATCTGCCTAGGTTTGCCCTTAATCTACTGTCCTTTTTTTATTTTGTGTTTTTTTCATTGTGCATCAAAGTCAGGCTGTTCTATACATTTCATTCTCCTCAGGCATTGACATTAAGGGTAGCTGAATTGAATATGAATAAAGGGACACAATATGAGATGTGGTTTGAGAAAAAAAAAATCTGCTGTTCCACTCTGCTGTTTTCCACATAGACTAGAATACATATCCCTGGAGGCAATTTTGGAAGCTTTTTCAATACGGCTGCCTCGCTTTTTTTCTCTTGATTTCTCCTGGTTGCATTTAAACCATATTGTTTGTCTCAGTTTACAAAACACACGCCTACAGTCTCCATCTTTGATCCTTTATTTCCCTCTTCCAGGTGCTCTCATTATGTATGAAATGACAGGAAGTGACAGGTAAGGGATCTGACAAAAGAAGGAGCAGAGTGAGAGGAAGCCGGGGCTGAGTGTGAAAGAGCACGGTTGGCTGGGTGAACAGGAACCTTTCGGCTCAAGATAATGCCCGATGAATGATGTCATCCCCCAAGGCCCCGAGAAGCAGGAAGTGTGGCTCCATATTAATTAGAATATGAATTAGATAGACCCCCTTATCTGATGGCTCAGAGAAGGGAGAGCAGCATAATCCAGGCGGCAGCAGCAGCTGAGGTGTTTCCGCACATAATCACAGCTCGGGTCACGTTGCTCTCCTTCAGCCTTTAGGACCACTTTCAGCCTTAATACCAAAAGGAGTTTCTAGATGTTGCTTAATAGCTCTGTTCATATTTTGATTGTACTTTAAAAGACATTGCTTCATTGCTTTGTCAAATATACACAACATAGCAGTAACATTGTCTTCAATATAGTACCTGTATCTCAGCACGATCGGCAAGTCAAATTATTTTGACATTCATGCGTAGAGCAACTCAAAGTTCTTTGCAGAGTTAAAAACAAAACAGTAAGAGCATTACAAATTAACATACAAAACATGTTTTAAGTAATGAGCGATTGTTTGACTGCTCTGCGAACATGCATATGCAAACATACTGTTAATATTGTTGGACATAAGATAGTGGATAAAAAAAACCCTTTGCAAATGTCTTACAGACAAACACATTGATATAACTCTTGAGCAAACATTGACTGAATAAGCGTTGAGATTAATTTTAGTTGTGGGTAAACAAAATGATGCTACAGTTGCTGCTGCAAACCAGAGCTGACAGCTCACCAGTTGCAGACTGCAATACTTACAACACTCCTGGTTCAATAGCTCATATCTCAGCAACTGTACACTTTGACAACTTAAAAAAGTAAGTTGAATTTCCGTAGGTACCTATTGTGTGGCTCCTGCACTTTGTTGGCTATTTATAGGACCAGGACTGTGTACAATAACAGGATTCACAGATCAGACAGCTATAGGGGACAAATATAAGAGTCTTCCCGGTGTATTTCTTCTGAACCCAGAACAGATAAATCAGCTTGTACCATTGACTGTGTATGAATATGGACAGTGCGCCTCTTTCTCTATCTGTTATAGAAAATTGAAGCCAAAATATCCCTTTGAGTGTTGCTGACTTATTGCACTGGTGATGTAATTTGGAACTAACACATGCACAGAAGGCAGCTGGTTGGTGGAATTGACGCCACAGCCTTTCTGCTAACCGAAGTATTTAACTTACTGATTAAATATCAAAGACAGGTGGGTACAGCCTGCAGCTGAACTGATTCTTGTGTCGGTTTGGAGAAGACGCTCAGAGATATGGAAAGTCCAATAACTGTATTGTTCGTTTTTGTTATGTTTTCTCTCGCCTCTCCTCCTCCTCTACCCTTCTAATCCACTTAAGAAAGCTGCAAGGAGCCTCTTTGGTCAACAGAGCTGATGATCATGACGTGACATCTGCTCTTTTTACACCAGATAACTAATAAAAAGGAAACCATTCAGAATAATTAAGACTTGGACATAAATCCGCAGCAGAACAGAATTGGTTCGACACAAATATATTTTTTGTGTATTTGTCGTTTAAAGATGTATTGACGGAAAGATGAATAGATAAAATTACTTGTCCGTCCAAATAGTGACAGAAATTCTCGTTTGACAAGGCTCAAACAATACACACAGTTCATATTTGAAACACATGGCGTGGGCACAGACCCCTGTCCCATCTGTTAACATGGAGGAGGTGGGGTTTATGACCTGTACTGCAGCCAGTCAGCAAGGGAATCTCTAAATATCGTGCCTTTTCTCCCAAGGGGCTGTTGCTCTGTCCATCTATGGCCTGTTTTGTATTTGACTGTTTCACATATTACTCAGTTGATACGTCATGCTTGATATTTAGAGAACTGCTATAACAGAGCAGCAACAAATTTCCCCCGCTGTACTTCTGTGTGGTGTGGGAGTCTTCTGGGACCAGGTTCATTATAGTCATGTCTCATTACTGCAGCCCCTCCTAGCAGGGGGAGGGGGGGGGGGGGAGAAACTTCCTTGTTTTAGCTCTTTAGAGGTCAGTAGTTGATTAAAACGTAGAAGTAGAAGTAGAGGTTAATCAGCTACTGAATCAGGGTGATACTCTCTTTCATGGTATGTTTTAATCAATACATGTGAGCTCTGGCACCAAGATTAACTCCTCCACCTTCAGACAGGACAAACACTACTATTTCCCTTACACGCTCAGGTACTTTATAATTACTTGAAATCTTGCTTTGATACTTTTTGATACCACGTGATAACAAATTATATAATCTCCGTTATTTTAACGTTTGATAGAATCAGAAAATACCCAAGCTTAAACAAACATTCAGTAAGAAGCTGGACTTTGCTGTCCTCCTGCTGTGTGTGTCCCGCTGCGCCGCCCTCTGTCACACCTTCAGCTCTCCATCTACTGTCTTGAACAGAATTACCTGAAAAGAGATGCAAAGATGAACAGGTTAACTTAGCTTCTGCTGCAGTCAGACTGGTACAGGAAGTGAGCAGAGGTGTGACAGTGATGTCACCTAAACACTGTGTTTTCATTTAGTCCTGACCTGTCGGCTATAAGTTTCACATCACAGCCCAATGATTGATTCCCATAAATGTCCCAAGCACAGCAATGAAATCAGAAAATAAAAAAATAAAGACAGAGGGTAGGGTCTGTGCAGATACAGACCAGACGTCACCACACACGTCTTCTGGATTGTGAGTGATCATTGATGGATCTTTATTATAGTAAGGGGGGAATCCAGCAATCTGCACTATTTCAAATAAGTTGGTATATGTGTTCAGAGAATTTTGGTTATTAAACAGATTTACCAAATGTGTGTGTCTTTGAGTTCTACTATTGTTGCTGAGGTATTGAAATAGGTATCTATATAGTTTGTATTTTACTAGTATTACCTATAACTAGTTTCAAAGTTTAAAATTCTGTTATGGTGACACTTTAATAGTGTTATTACAGAAATTACAAAATCATTTGGATGTTTTCAAAAAGGACTCTAATATGTAAGGTGAGGTTCAGTACACTTAATGTGGGTCTGACGTCTCATCTGCCAATAAAAGTTGTTGGTCTACACTGTGTCCACATGATGTCTCTAACCACAGGAACTAATCCATCACAGCCTGTGGAGATGCAGTCTGACGTGCTGTCAACATGACTACACATCAAAGCCAACAGGAGGCGAGGTTTTTTTCTTCTTCTTGTCGTCATCTACTAAAGGAATAGATACACATCTGGTGATCTTTCCCTTCCAACTTAAACAATTACATAAGCCAGCAGGAAAAATAATAGCTTTCTGTTCTCATTTGTCCGAACCCCCTTCTTATCAACGTTTGGTAAGAACGATTGCTCTTGTAAACGTATATGTCTCTTTGTGATATATCTGAACACAGATCCTTACCATAGTGTTGAGGATTCACAGCGATGTGTGCCCCTGTGTTAAAGCTTTTCCCCGGCTGGATTCGGTGTCTGTTGAAGTCATTATGTCTGGTTTAGTGTGATGTCCCCCGTGTTCCGCTCCTGAGAGTCAGTATCAACACCTCCACTGTTTATTTGGACCGCCACTGAACCCGGGGTCACTCAACTCCTATCACCACTAATCCCAGTGATATGGTCTACACACACACACACATACACACACACACACACACACACACACACACACACACACACACACACACACACACACATAAATAGGCACACATGCATATATAAATATACACTAGGGCCCTTGGCGGGAGGGGGGAGCAGAGAGGTGGAGCGTTACCTCTGTGAGTGGTGAGAGCCAATGAGAACCAGCTGCTGCAGCTCTGGGTTTTCCTCCATAGTGTGTTTATAAAGTCAGCAGGGGGGGCACTAGGTGAAACACAGTGTTATTTTTACTGATTGTGGATTAACCCACCCGGGTTGTGTGTGGTTTAACATATTTTTACATTATTCTGAATAGCAGAGTATATCAGGAAGTTCCTGATGCAAATATCTGAGTCTGTTTTCTCTTAATCAGTATTCAGTAAAAAACTCTTTTTGTTCTTAAAGTGCCTCTTGATCCCAGATGTTACGAGCACTGCAGAGCTCTCACGATTGATGTACAGTGTCAGAGAGAAACTGAATCAGAGGATTTGTGAGCCGCTGAGCAGCAGCAATAACAAAACGACATTGCTTCCGCCTCTTGTGGCTCAGGGATAATTGAAAACAAACAGCCTTGTGTCGCAGTGCTGCTGCAGACTAAATACTAATTTTTGCTGCATTCAAAGGATGCTAAGAGTGTTCCAAATTATTCTTTCATACAATTATCCTCCAACATGTGGCCTATCTTTAGCCACTTTGAAAAGATATCATGATGTGGTTTGTCCCTTGATGTCAGAGAGGATTATTTGGATGCTTGTATCCCACAGTACGACCACTGTTTACAGTATGAGCTCATAGTATCTCATTGGCATGCTGTTTTGGCATCATCCACTGCTGTGAGACCTTATTGTGCAGATTTTGTTTCTCATAGAAGCTGATCTGAGCCTTTCCAAACTAAGATAAAAGTGATTGCATAAAGGTCAGCAGAAATTTGGACTGAACAGGAACAGTGCAAAATGTCATACAATTAAATAAAGCCAAGGTTGTGTCTTATAATGCTTTAATTTGACCATTCAAAACCTAAATATTTACATCAATATAAAATAAGCAAATCCTTCCTCATATGTTGTCTTGGTTGAGGGCTGCTACAATCATGTTTTAAAAATCAAGGGAAATTCCACACTATTGGAAATGACTGGAGAGTGAAATTAGAAGAATGATATGACTCTCTTGTCTGTTTATTTCAATTAGGAGAGACAAGTGAAAGGCATAAAGATAACTCTCTATTTTCCGGAGATTATGAGATAATTAATTATTGTCAGAGAGTCCTTGGTGCTTGAACTCTTGAGGGGAATAGGAGGATTGAAGAAATCCCCCTGTTGAGTCCAGACACTGGTGGTGGAGGTGTTGGTTGATGATGTGTCTGAGGCTGCGGAGATGATGAAGCTGATGGACTTGCAAAGACTGGGTAGTGATGGGGAGGTGGAGGGTGGCATAAAACAATGGGATAAATGACGTGGAGAGAAAGCCATATTTGAAAGAAAAAATACAGCAGCAATACGATAGGCTAACACTGAGGGAGGTGAGCAGTGCTATTGGATAGATCAAAATGTAAGTGAGCATGCATGAGTGAGTGAATGCAACACAGTGAGAACTGCACAATAGAAGCAGGATGCAGATTAAAGTATTCCTGACTGAACTTTGGCTAAAGCTCATTTAAATGTAAGTACACAACTAGCGGCCATTAGGCCATTAGATCATGTATAATAGTAACAAAATTCACCAAAGCGGTATTTCACACACAGAATACAGCTAGCGAGAAGTCCTCTTCCTTCCCTTCCTTCGTTGACATATTGGATATAATTGTGAATCAGACATATATTGAGGAACCAGTAGAAGAATATGCAATAAACCCCCCTGCACATGTACATGCGTATGTGTTCCCTCATGTATGAGAGCTGAACTAAAAGAGGACCCACTCTTAAAAACTACTGCCTCAAACCGTCGCTTGTTTTCACAAAATCCAAGAGGTATCTGTAAGATATTACCCCTGTACATGCAGCCGGCCTAAATACACCCTGAGTAGACACTCACCAGCTAAAACATCCTCCATTTCCTCAGCAGCTTGTAGAATTAAGCTGCGTGAGGGATAGGAAGAGGCAAAGCCGCAGCCAAATGATCGTCCCCTCAGTGACAGCTATGGAGAATTACAGTGATGCACCTGAATCTCAGGTCTCATTGTAATCTATGAGTGTGTGTCATGGAGATGAATGCTGATTGTATTGTACTGTGTTGCCCTCCGCAGTGAGCGCTAAACGATGTGATGATGACACACAGCGTAAATCTGCTTCGCCTGTTACACCGGTGGGTTGCGAGTGTGTGGCTTTGTGTGTATCTTTTTCTTCTTTGACATGCAGAAGGCAGTGCAGTAATAATTAATGACTGGCTGCTAAACAGCGCTATGCGATCATACAAGGTAATGAGACTGCTTTGGTGTCACAGGCCTGGAGTTGACTATATAGGTATAATAGTTTATTTTTGATATACTGTACATTTTTTGGACTATTGTTCCATTAAAAACAGATTTAGCTGGTCAGTAGTGTTGGCATCAGCTTTGTTGTTTCATGCCTGCTGTGTAGCTGTAGATTTACGTTAAAGAGTTACTGAGATTTATGCATCATTTTAAAGCAGCACGATAATATAGCAGCACTTACTGGAGCTTTAAAAATAAAAAAGAGTCATTGTCTACGACGCAGCAATGTTGACGACTGTCTCAGTCTCGACAGTCGGCAACGACAAGAACCCAGAGAGGTTTTCATTTAAAAAACAGCTTACAGCCTGTGTGTCAGGGAGAGAGCTTTTACTTTCACTGGTTTGTGCTTTACAATATACTCTCTGTGATCGTTTCTGTCAAGGCATCAATCACTTTAAATGCTAGTCCACTCTCAAGTGAATTAATGACAATGCTTTGTGATTGTAGTTCTTTCCTGCAGCACAGTATTCCAACACATTATCTGTTTACTTTCCCACATGGTAATCAATACTGTATGAGTCAGGCTGGATGTTCTGGAAAGAGTGGTTAACGTAATCGTCTATAACATCAAACTCACATTGAAGAGCTTTAAGATGTGCCTATTGTGTGCTTCATTAAATGTAAATACTTCTAAAATGGCAGTTTTAACTTATCTGAATATTTAAAATGGCAAAGAGATACTTAAGTAGTACTTAATACTTAAGTTAGTGATATTTCACACCAGACCCCTTCAGTTTAAAAGAAGACAAACAAAGTTACATGTGGAATACAACCAGCTTATCTTGTTTAGTTCCCGTCAGTCTGGGTGAGAAACTTGCACACAGACACTTTCAATATCATCACAGAGGACAGAAAATCAGTCACATCTGTTCCTTACAGAAGCATCTAATCAATACAGTGAAATGACTACTCTGTCTAGGTGATGATTTACCTTATTCCCCACAGGACCCTAGCTTCAGGAGCTGAGAGCTCGTCTCTGAGGTTCTGTTATACTCTCATGCAGCTGATCAGCGAAAGCAGCAGACTGCTGATATCACTTTAAAATGATAAACAAGTTAATCAAATCTACATATCATCAGCACAATGCACCATGGGAGTAAGGAGGCGTGTTCTGTCTCTCTTGCTGTCTGTCTTCTCGTTGACTCTGCCGCTGTCTTATTAATGACGTCTCTTTCCTTTAAAAGAAAACTTTGTTGTTTGCATTTTTCTTCAGTCTTTTCTCTTGATTTTCAGTGTTGCCTTAAAAAAAAGAGTCATCCTCAAGCTCACCCATCAGCCTCTCAATCTTTCAATTTTCTGCCAAGGTGAAAAGCACTTAAACTTATCGCTCCATCTGGTTATTACATGCCACCTCCAGTTCCTCCCTTTCCCCTCCCCCCCTGTCCCTCTCTCCTCCTCTCCATCTGTGTATATGTGCTATTGACAACCTTTATGTGCGTCAAACTCCTCCTGCCAGCGCCCTCTATCTCCTGCACCAACACTGTTCTATGGTCACACTTTTTAAATGCAAATTCTGAGAGATCTGTGATTTCTTAAGATAAATATATCAATTTTGAGCCTCTGGCGTCACATCAGAAAACGCCACTTTGCCCTGTTTGCAATTTCCTAGACATTGGAGGCTTGAGGCATGTTGTCTTCAGAACTCTTTCTTTTACACTTGAACTGCAATTTAAAGTAAACGAAGGGTAAAGGTCTTTTTTTTAAAGACAAAAGAACCTTTACCCTAAAGAAGCACGGGTCAAGGGAGTAGGAGGTGATAGTAAACTCGACCTATAGGCCAGCAGCTTTATCAGAGTGATTTTATTATTATTTTAATATTATAATTGTTTAAATGTTAGAAGACAGAAAAGTCTGTTGAGTTTAAACATGAACAATGTATACTGTGTCTGTCTGTGGTGTTCAGCTGCTTTCATATGCAATATATGTCAGTTGTAAGAAATGAATCAGAGTTGCAACATTTTGTCATTTTCCTCCCTCTCTCTCCCTCTCTCTCTCTCTGTCACAGATCACGTTCTTCATGCTGCTCTCTGCTGTGTGTGTGATGTTAAACCTGGCGGGCTCTATCCTCTCCTGCCAAAACGCTCAACTGGTCAACTCTCTGGAAGACTGTCAGCTGGTGAGACCAACTGGACCTCAACCTATGCACTTTAAAGTTGTATTTACTGCCTGTTTATATAAAGCAAAGAAAAGAAGAGGACTATAGGATCATGTACATTTTTGAAGCTTGAGTAACTTTCTCAGAAGGAGGAGAAGAAAAGATGCAGAGCAGTGAATCAGAAGTTTAACATGACTGATGCAATTATGTGTCCAAACTCACACCCCTTCTACTTACTAATACCCATAGACTGTATATTAGGCAGGGATGTAGTCTCCAGGGCTGGATGTGGAAGACCTTTAAACTTTCATGATTTTACAGCTAACAGAGAGCAACTTTACTGTTTGAAAAAAACAAACTTAGACTGTATAACAGTCCTTGAGAAGTTTCATCTCACTTGATGTAGAACCTCTCTGAAACATTTTGAGTTAAAGGACTCAATCGCTAGTTCAGCGCTTCAATTTAATGTTAATTATGTTAAGCATAGTACAACAACTCAAAGTAAAAGTGACTAAGGGAGGCTTTATAGCCAGACTACCTCAAGATTGACAAGTTACTCCAATGGTTGGAAGTTGGCGAATGCAAAAAAGCAAAACTCATAAACTCCAACAATGAACATTCACAAATCAGTGGGTGGTGTCACATTGGCAGCATCCACTTCTTAATACAGTCTGTGGTACTTTCTCACTGTTTTTTTAAAGTTCATAACCCCAATTTAGCTTTCAAGATAAAAATCTCAATGACCCATGTTGACTTAAAGAGCAGCTCTTCCTGAGACGTGAGAGAGCTCCCCACTAAGCAAAATCTGTTTTTGCAGGATGATTAAAACACACCTGTGTTAAAGTGGTTTCAAATAATTTCCAACTGATGGATGCTTTTTCAAAACATTCTGGCATTTTAAAAGTGGTGTTAAGAAAAACCATCACACTTTGAAAAAAAAAAAAAAGTGTATTAGGCTTTTTTTCTCTTTGCAGCCGCTAATCCAAGTTTGACACACAAACCTCAGTCTTTACATTTTCATCATGCTTAGCGGATTTTTTGAAGCTGAATTTCTTATTACCAGGGGTACCTATCATAGTCAGAAGAACTCCCTCATGATTCATCCAGCAGCAACAAACCCACTAACCCCACCACTTCCACATAAGAAGCAGCTTTTCAGCTTTCAAATATAGGACCAGCTGAGTAACACCAACCTCTCCGCTTTCGTCCCCCGAGATCGTCCCTCGTTCGTGACTGAAGCGCTAACGTTCCTCATCATGTCTCCCCAATGTAATTAACCCATACTTGTTGGGTTCATGTCCTGCTTTCTCTCAATCTGGGACGCATCGTGGAGGTATGCTCTACCTCCATCTCTCCCTGGAGCTCCATATATCTCAGTAGCTCTTTCTTTGTTGTACTCTTTTGATCAGAGATGTTTAACTGCCTTTCTCATGCACAGGGTAGTATTTTATTCTTAAACTCATATTTCTATAATTTATCTTTACAACTATTTTCAGTGTCCCTTCAAAATAAAGTTCATGTCAGGAGTAAAGGTATCATGCACCTTGTGAGATTAAAGGACAAAAAAACAGAACAGCAAGCTTGGGTCTGATTTGTGCGTGTGTCTGTGTGTGTTCTTTGTGTGTGTCTGTGTGTGTCTGTGTGTGTCTGTGTCTGTGTGTGTCTGTGTGTGTCTGTGTCTGTGTGTCTGTGTGTGTTCTTTGTGTATGTCTGTGTGTGTCTGTGTGTGTCTGTGTCTGTGTGTGTCTGTGTGTGTCTGTCTGTGTCTGTGTGTGTCTGTGTCTGTGTGTCTGTGTGTGTTCTTTGTGTGTGTCTGTGTGTGTTCTTTGTGTGTGTCTGTGTGTGTTCTTTGTGTGTGTCTGTGTGTGTTCTTTGTGTGTGTCTGTGTCTGTGTGTGTGTGTGTGTTTCTGTGTATGTGGCGTGCATGCATGAGTGTGGATGTGTGTTCCCCCCTCCTCCCCCTCAGCTGAAGTTTGACAGCGATGGAGTGTGTGTGTGCTGCGAGCTTCAGCAGCAGAGTTCAAGCTGCAACAACCTGGGAGAGACGCTGAAGCTGAACCCACTGAGGGACTGCAACACCATCCGCCTCCGTCTCAAGGTGGGTGTGTGCGTGCTCGTGTCTGCATGTGTGCTAATTGTAAGAGCTATGAAGTTTTAAGTTAAACTGGGTTTACACTGCAGATAAATAAGATGCATTAGTAAAATCCAGAGTTTAGAAGTGTGCAGTTCTTGCAACAATATGTTTAGCAGTGGTAATGAAATGTATTTTCATATGTGCTGACGGACGCTTGTTTGGTTACGTGTTTACCAATTTGAATAACAGCAGCATTTCATTGCTGTACAAAATGTTCTGTTGCACCTATGTAAAATGGTTGATGATTCATTACAGCCATGTTGCATTCTGCCTTCATTGCTGGCTTCAAACACTCTCTGTGATTGACACCACTGCAAGTGACAGATTGAAATCCATTTGAGTGGCTAGCCTGACGCCCTGGTCCATGAGGCGGATTTGTGTTTTTCATTTAAATCATTTTATAACTAATTGGTGGAGTGATATTAAATTTGGTTCATACATTCATCTACTTCTCAGTGATTATTCAATTGAATTATTAGGTCAGTTCATTTTTTTTTCATTTAAGCAATATTATTATCTGCTAAGTGCTTATTTAGCTAATTATAGCTTAAAAACTAAACTAAGATAGTAACCAGGTAAAAGTTATAGCTGCTTAACATCAACACATCTGCATTATTATTGTGAGCATGTTGGCATTCTGAAAATATCATGTAGTTTAAAGCACTTAAAACATCCTCACAAAGCTGCTAGCATGGCTGCACATTTTTACTCCTATCAGAAGCAAACCATTAATTACAGTAACACTCAGATTTCGTTCAAAAATAATCCTCATTAAATTGCTAAAATCATGAAGTCCAAACGTAAGTATCCAAAAGGACTCTCTCAGTGTGAAAACAGTCTGACATAATAGGTGTTGCGTCTCAGATTAATTGGGCAAGAAGTGCAGAATGGTAACAGCATTTGTCTTCCCCATGAGGCTCTTAGTATGCAGTGTGGATGTAGCCGGGGCTAGCTGTAGTTTGCAGTGCATGATCTCTGTAGATTATCTTGACTTGAGTGTCTGCAGGAATGATATACTGTACGTGCTACTGTGCTTTTATTGGATAACAGCGATCATATCCATTCATTTTATGTCCCAGATTGATTATAAAACATTGATAACCAAATAAAAGAGTACATAGGATGAAACATGCTGATGAAAAGAGGAAAGATCAGTCACATTTGTCATTTTGATCATGGCTCATTAAAAGAGAAATTGGAATTGGTGCCATAAACCTTTATTAAGTGCCAAAGCAGTGTTGAATTATGTGTTAGACCAAGCTGTCATATCCGATCCCCAGAGTCCTCGGCCATTTCGGAGGCTGTCATTGGTCCTAATGAACTCACCATGCAGCTGCTATATAGTTCCTCTGTCACTAAATGACACAACATATGGAGACTAATGAAATATCACAGCAAACAAACTTGGCGTTAGGCTACCTTTTAACCCACACATATCTGAGCAAGCGTTTTTCTGTTTGAAAGTTCTGTTTATACAAATATCAACCATCTTCACAAACCATGCTGCTGCTGATGTGTACCATTCACTTTCTCTTTGCAGACACTTTTAATTTGCATCATGTTCTTTTATATATACTGAGGCTGTAAATAATCAGTGGGAGGGAGCATCTGGATATTTCCTGCGTGGAAGGGGACAAATGTGTAATCTTGCTGTTTAACTCACTAACCTGATTGGCTAAAGGCCAAGTATCTTGTCAGGGTGAAATATCTGCATGTAAAGCTGTGTCTACGAATGTGCTGCCATTTATTTGCCTGGAAGGATTTATGTTATCATTATTTACATTTTGGTCACAAGGGATATTACTGAAATACACTTTTTCACTTCTGCACACTATTCCTGCAACAAAAAATAAACACGGATGAAGCCGTCATAAATATTTCTTATGAAACTTGATGCTTGCACTTCAAGTTTCTGAGCTCTCTTTTGTTTGGATGCTACTTTCATTAAAATACACATCTAGATCACACTACAGGAAGCAGTTGTACTCAGGTTGTTTTCTGTGTTTTTCTGCACAGTTATGTCAGTTTTATCTCAGGAAAGCGCTTACACTGTCAGAGCTGCACAGCAGGAGAGATAAATGATCGACGTCAAACATAATTCAGTCAGCCAACTCGCATGAAATGTATTTTTAATGTGAAAACAGTGAAGAGAGTTCAGGTCTCATCACTGTCTGCAGGGATCAAAGCTCTTGCAATCTGCCATGCTGTAATTTGACTGTGCATGTTTCTTTAAGGCTGTGTTATGCCATATACCGTTTCCTTGTTTTTTCACAAATAAGAAGCTGTGCTGCTGATGGATTTCCGTAAACTCCTCAAATCCACATGCTGTCAACAGCATTATTTTTCAGAGACGTTGCAGTAAGAGATGTAAATATGTCCTGCTAGTGTCTTATGCAAGTCTCTCTGCATGTTATTTTCATCAGACGATTACTGTCCTTTTAGGTTCTGCTTGGTTTGTCAGCAACATTGTAATACTGTATGTTTGTAACATGCAACAAGTCACATGTTTTACTTTGTGTTTGGGGTTAAGGTTGGAAGTCGCTTGGTAGTCTGTACTTGACGTGAGGTGATCATCAGTCTAGCTTTGTTGTGAGGTCACATGGGCTGTATGATATATGACTGATTGAGCTGTATCCGTGAGTTAAAAAGTTGCATTACAAAGCTACAAAATCAGCTCACTGCTGTCATTAGGGGTTAGAAATCCCTAAGGGGCTTTGCAAACAGCCTGGAAATGTTTCCTTGTACTGCTGGAGAGCTTCTTGAGAGAAGTGTTTGGTTTTCTGTTACATGCTGAAAAAGGCTCCTTGAGGACGGCAGAGAGAGTGGAGATCAATGCTGTGACCTTCACTGAGACCATCAGGGACATGTAAGATGGAGATGATCTGGGTGCTGCCCCTTTGTGAGTCTGAGCTTTATGGAGCAACAAGTGGAGGCATGTGTGTAGTTTTTATTCTGTTCAGGAATTTCTCCATTTGGAAGGTGATACTTAATTATCAACGATGCAAGAAACCAATTAAGCCCCCTGTAAGACACAGCATGCTACACAATCTGCCACCACAAGGTTTTTGTCAGGCTAGGCAGCAGGAGAGTTCTGTTAGTAATAGTTGTCTTTAGATGTAGAATGAAATAACACAGAAGTATTGTTTCATATCAAAGGGTCCCACTTATAACATTCATTATAGAGGTAGGTTTTGTATTTGTTTCCCCACCTTTAAAGTCATAATTTCTGAGATTTTAACTTTTTTTCTTTTAGACAGAATCTGTGTAGCAGTAAGGTTTGGCTTTTGACCACACACTACCTCAATAGATAAGAAACAAATATAACACAATGAAAGTTATATTTAATGATATTTGTAAAAACAAAGTAAAAAGGTTCATTCTGACTTTTTGACACACAGATTTAAACGTCAAACACAATGACTATAGTCATTAAAAGTGTGTGTTGCTTGGAGTTAATGAGTTGGAGTGAAGAGCCTAGAAAGTGGTATGAACCCAAATTGGCTTTAAAGTCATAAATCTGCCTCTGTTTCTGTGTAAATTTCGAAAAAAATCCAAACAATCTAACAATGTTAGAGACATTTTCATCAAACCGAAGAAGCTAAAATCGTCTTTCACCATTTCTGTTTAATGACAGTTTGATTTTCCATTTTTAAAATGTCAGACCGAATGACTGTGCACCATCCACGAGTCTCCAAAGACCTTCCTCCTACACAAAACCTGTTCCAAAGCGCTTAGCTTCCAAAGCAAACATGTATTAGTCGGATTTTATGGTTGGCACTGCACAACTTCAACTTCAAGGCTTCCAACTCACACAGACTTGATCTTTGGCAACTAGTTAGTGGATATCAAACATGTTGCAGGGCTGGCAGCTCTGAACATCCCAGATGCCAACATGATCCATTTAATATCACAAACTTCAAAGAGAGAGGAAGTGAGTAATGGGATGTGGTTGGCAGAAGTTGTTGCTTGCTAGCCCGAAACTCTTTTAAAAAAAAGTCAAGGTACCCTGCACCCGATAACAAACTACCGACAACAAACCCTGGTAGATCTCAGCAGGGGAGACGACTGTCGTCCTCTCTGCAGATTATCCACAGCCTGATTCAGGCGGGGTTTTAGTGTCAAAGGTAATTATGTGCCTCTTGAACCTGGTGAATAATCTGCGCAGCAGGCTGGAAATCACTTTGTGTTGAATTTGGGGAGTTTCATTCATGTATCTGTGTCCAGAAAACAAGAAAGAGCACTGCTGCAGCTTTGGTTCAATTCACCCCCGTCTGTTTTACGGTAAATATTTACAATAAAACATCTTTAGTGAAAGTCTATGCCACACATTCACCCTCATTTCCTGCCTTCTCCCTTCCGTTTCATCTTTTGACCGTGGTCAAATAAAAGATAATAACAATCCTTATTATCACTATCAAAGTGATTTCTTGTACCAGGACCTTTGTAATTTTTCTACTGACTATATTCCATGATTGCATTGATCTGAGCCGACGTCAGACCACCTGGACCTGTTTTATTTGAGAATCATATTTAGTTTTTCAGGCATACATATTTCTATCTTCGGCTCTTCTGTCTTCTTCCTCCGTGTGCTTAACAGCTTCAATTTCCACAGCCAATTTCCAGGAGGCTGGCATTAATGTTCATGCCTCCTGCTGCAGGAAATGTGCTCATGTGTAAAAGTTATTATAGATTCATTTCTTAGGAAATAGAAAACTTGATTTTAAAAATGGAGCCTCAACACAAACACCATAATGTGGCGGTAGACACTGACAGCAGTCTTCTCTCTGCTTCGGGGTGCTAGTATTTCACATGCAAGTATTTTTATTTTTGCTGACAGATTCAATACAGATTATGCTGCTCACAGCTTTGCCAGAGTGTGAATGTGACTATGTTAAACCTTGGATGTTTAAGAGATTATCGTGTATTGAATTTGTTTGCTAGTCTTGCATGTGCAGATATATATTTTCCTGCATTTAATCTTTTTTTTTTATGTATTTATGTATAAAAACGTTTTTCTCTCTTCTCTCTCTTTTCTTGCACCATTATCATTTCTCTCTTTTTTCTCACACCACTCCTCCAATTGTTTTGTCCCTCTAACCGTGTCCTCCTCTCCCCCTCCTCTCCTTTAGGAGCTGCTGTTCAGCGTGTGTGCCCTTAACGTCATCTCCACCATTGTGTGTGCTCTGGCCACAGCCATGTGCTGTATGCAGATGGTCTCCACTGATGTGCTGCAGATGGTGAGTGTGTGCAGACGGCAACAATAGCTGACTTTATTTTCTTTACATTGACCACCCTGCTGTTAAAAAAAATAATACATTCTTAGTCTGAAGATCCTTATCATCAGTTTGGGTAAACACAAGCAGCACAGGAATGACGTGCCAACCTTTATCCATTTTAAGATAGTGGAGAAAAATGTCTGAGCTTTTGTTGAATCATCCTTTTTTGGTTTCAACAATATAATGCAAACACATACTGTGAAGGTCAATAGCCACATAACCCTATTCAGTTTCCTGCTGCATCTCAAATTTAAGATAGATTTTGGAGACAACAGCTTTCAGCCTCTCACTGGATTTTTTTCCTCATGTACAATGTGCTCAGTATGACCCTCTTTTCTCGTTTAATGTGGAACAATGAAACTATTACCAACAGCTAAATGCTTTCAGTCATGAGGGAAATTAGCATGGCCAAGCTCCCTTTGTGTTTCACACCAGCAGTGGTTATTTCCTGCCTCCATAAACACATCAACAACAGGAAATGTAGAGCAACACTGCAAACGTGACACCAAATATAAACTAGCTTTTCAGGAATATCTAATGCTGGAACCTTTTACACATTTTATGACCTGTGCTGTAAATTCTGCTCATGCTGAAATGCGTCAGGATGTTAAAACAGATGCTCTTGGCTGGATGTGATGCTTGGTCTGATAAAAGGTTGAAGTGGCAGGAAATCATTGGTGATCTCAGCTGTATAGGGGATAGTAAAATGAATTAAGTTTAACTAAAATGTACATTAGTGAACTACACATGTGCGTCACAAGTCCTCAAAGATTCATATATAAATGAGAGCTGGCCAAATAAAACCAGGATGTATCCTTACTCGATTCTCGTTAGTTTTTCTTTAAAGGTCACATATTATACTCCTCAACAAGTTTAAATAGGTCTAATGTCTGTGAAGATTCTTGCCAGAAATTCACTCCGATCCTGTTTTTTATCATGTCTATAGACCCCCCTATTTCAGCCCTGCTCAGAACAGGCTGTTTCTGTGTCTGTAGCTTTAAATACAAGGGAGCCGTGTTCGCCACGCTTGGGTGGCTTGGGCTTTCTTACACCATGTCCTATTGTAGATGGTGGAAGGGCAGACTCAGAGGGCAGAACAAACACCTAGCTGTGGGAGTGTCACCCACCTGGATGATGGGTTACTGCCCTTTGTGATGTCACAATGGTTCATCTCAGTTCAGACCTTTAAATATATAATATGAAACCAAGTGTATGAACAGTGACTGCAACCTAAATTAACTTGTTTAATCCCTGGTTAAGGAGCAGAGGAGTTATTTATCTTTCATATGTGTGACACATAGATTATAACAAAACAAAAACTAATTCATCTGAAGCTTTTTTTCTCTTAACTTATCTGTAAACTGCTCTAAATGCATTTTTGATGTAATACATTCATGATTAATTCATTATAGTGATTCACTTTTTATACTCTCTTATGGCAAGTGATATGCGTTATTTTTTTATCATCTATTCAATTTGTTTGTTTATAATTAAACTGTTCTTACCGCCCCCTCATGAATAAATGTAAATATAAAACTTCCTGATGAACAGAAACTACAAAGCCAACAAGCAGATCTTCAGATGAAAAATTAAATGAAGCAGAAGAAAGTGGAGACAGTTAACTGTTGATTCACAAAGAGATTAGGCAAAAGCTTATTTTTGTAGATCTCCCATTATGAAGCGCTTTACAAAAGATAGAAGAGTATAAAGAAAAGATCCATTTCAGAACCACAGAGCAATATAGAATACAATTTAGAAAAAAAAAGACAAGAAATATGATTAAGCAGAATCAATCAATAGAATAATGTAAAGGTGAAAGCCACTGTCTCACTGTCTCATAGAGCTTTAAATTACCAACACAACAGATGTGGATACAGAAAAATAATAGCAATAACTGCCTCAAATCACAGAGGAGACGTGCTGTAAAAAGACATATGCACACAGTCATGTCTCCCTCGATAACTTTCACTCTTAAATAATGAATGAATAATTCAGTACTTTGTGTACTAAAGATCTGTAAGGGTTGTTTTTATGCTGTGTTTCAGTTTATGCCGCACCGATCGCGAGCCCTCAATGCAGACTGTATGACCCCCCATGGAACCATCCTCCACCAAACACTGGACTTTGATGAGTTTATTCCTCCCATTCCTCCTCCACCGTACTACCCCCCGGAGTACACCTGCACCCCCTCAATGGACGGACAGAGGTGAGACACACAATACTGATCGTCAGAACTGGAACTTTGTGTTCCCAGTGTAGTCATCTCTGGTGGCTAAGTGTCTTCTGGGATATGTGGATAAATTCAGTTAAAACACAATAATATATGTTTTCCTTATTTAGCTAAGAAGTATAGTCCCAAGTGTAGGCCAGATTATAATAATACACACAATATAACTTGTAAACTCTTGACAATGTATCATTTACTTTACTTTATAGGTTATGAGTCAGTTTTCTACTTTTTATTACAGACCAAATACAAAACAATACAATTAGCTAATTTATTCATTTGTAGAATCTAACACAATAATGATCCAAATCACATGAGTGACGTCAAATCAATGTGCAAAGACAAACACCTTTAACAAACCAGAAATCATAACATTTCTTATATTAAGTGCAGCAGAAACTGACATAGACTGAGATAATTCATGGTGAAACTGAGTATAACAGATCTCCTTTCATGTTCCATATTTATAATTTTGTATCTTTATTATATTTGTAATATTTGTATGGCTGTCCGTTGTTTGTCTGGACCTCTGGTAATATAGTGCGGCTTCCTGTCTTGGCCAGGACACTCTTGAAAAAGAGTGTTAGATAAAAATAAAATAAAATAGGTCAGCGCTCCCAGGAGGACATACACTAAACACAAGTAACTAGAATCATTTGGAAGTAGCTGAGAAGCAGGAAAACTTGAAGATCTCTTTGAAGGTATTGCACCGTAAGTGAACTGCTTTAACTTCCTGTTACATGGAGGTATATTGATGTCAAATGCAAAATTTCAATCCAAAAACAAATCATATCCACAACAAAAAGCAGAGTGTGTATCTGTAGCCATCTGAGGTTGACCATCAAATGTTTTATTATCATCTCGCCACAGCCCATTCAGCAGCTGTGACATCCCTGATCCTCAGCTGGTCCGAGAGGTCACACACCCCTCCCTCATCACAGCCTCCATTTTGCCCATCTTGCAGGAGAGAGTGCTGTTGATGTAGCTATTTGGCAGGAAGCCACATGTGTTTCTCAATTATGCCATAAATATCAACAAGGCATATGAAGCATTTATGGTGTCCCTGCCCGAGGCCAGGGATGTGTCATGACATCATGATGCCACTGATGATTGGTGGAGCTCTCAGGCTGTATTTCATGCCCGCCCACTTTAGAGGAGAATAGGGTTGTAATTAAAAGATATGAGTGCATGCATGGCTGCTTGTTCTTAATTGACACCAAATGAAACAGTGGAGGTGCTCATAGAATTGTACACTAAACCAGTATATTAACTGGTTTTTAGGGAAAAGAGGAGAATTTCATCCTTTCATTTGTAAAGGTTTTATTAAAAAAAACATTATTTGTTTTTACTTCAATAGGATGTATTCATACCCTTTGATCCAGTTTCCTAAACTCTCCCATTTGGGACTTGTTCAGTCTGCTCTTTACACTCTTTTTATTCCAGTTATTAATATGGTTTTCTTATTGTTTGGGTTGAACATCTGCTGTTTTCCCCCTGACAGAGGCCTGCACCTAGACTTTCCCCATTCTCCCTTCAATGCCATCTATGGGGTTCCCATCAACAGCCCCGGAACTCTGTACCCAACCGACCTGCCTCCTCCGTATGAGTCTGTCGTGGGACAGACTCCTGCCAGCCAGGTGAGAAGAATCGGGTGGCTATAATAAACAACAACACAGTCCTTTAAAACAACACTGTCCCCACAGTCCTCCTAGCAGCGTAACACCACCAAAAGCACAAGACTACAGCTATGTTAAGTAGCAGCTAACATAATGAACAGCTAAGGCTATTGGGAATGTCGTTAGTTTTGTTAATATGGTCATAAACCAAAGTAGTGGTGAAATATGATAGTATAGCTTTAATAAAGGTACTTTAAGATCTCCATGTTTCAGTATAAAAGTTAACCAACCCAACATATTTGTCAGACGCTCTTCTTTTTCTCCAAATGTTGGCATTATTTTACTTGTTTAATAGAGGTACTTCGAATAAGTTTATCTTGTGTCTTCTTTTGAAATGTTGCCCGCTGATATTTCAGGCAAAAATAACATCATCTGCTGTTTTTGACTTATTCAGGGGTTCTCCCAGGACTGTCGAGTTGAACTGTACAGAGATGTCTATTGTGGTCCTCAAATAGAAATCAGCTGAAGGTTTTTTTCACCAGCGATAGCATAGCAGCGGTTGCTGTCAATACATAATGGAAGAGGGAAGTGATAGATTGATTGTGTGAGGAAAACAAATCTTTGGACATAAGAGACCCAGTTGATGATTTAAGGCCAGATATGTAAAGCTTTCTGATCACATATTGTCTTATACTGAACCTTTGCAAGTTTCTTTTTCTAATTTAAGCTTCTTATACAGCCAAACATGATAGTCCTCTCTCTCCTCTGCTCACCAGCCTTTCGATTGAGACATTTCTGTTAGTATGCAGTAGTATAAGAGCTCCCTCCACAGGTCAAACTGTGCTGTTGCAGGTTCAGCACCACACAGCTTTTTTCCAGCATGGACAGATACAACTTCTCAACCTATTTTGTTGTATTTAATCATAGCTTTTACGTTCTCCATGTCCACTGATGGTTTCCTCTTTATAGGTCACCACCAGCAACGAGCAGCAGGCCACTGAATCCAGTCTATGTGAGAGAAACACCATGGCAGGACTGAGCACTCAGGGTAAACACAGCCGTATCTCTGCAGAGGATTGTTGCATTTCTTTTTCCACTAGTTGTCATCCTGATGATCATTTTGTCTCCTTTTGTCAGCTTCGGTGGACAGTGCCTCACTGATGGTGTCAGAGGTGGCTGATCAGGACCAGACCTGCTCCTCAGAGGACTTGTGCTCCCTGGAGGTCCAGGGTTCTGACTCCTCTCCTTATGACACGCACCACACGGCCAACATCAATGGAAGCTGCCCCAGCTTGGAACTTTGCACACGCGGCACCTCACGCTGCCATCGTAGCTTACCCAACGCCGACGCTCGCCCAAGTGACACAGGATACAGCGAGTCCTCACACACCCAGGATTCTCTGGAGCGCTCCCCAGACTGGTCCTCAGAAAACTACAGCAACCTGGAGGACTCTACAGAGAACACACATCCATGTGAGGACCTCAGGGCTTCGATGCACATATGTGACGAGCTTGCATCAGCCAAACATTTACCAGAGGAGCCACCTAAAGCGTCCACACACTCCCTCATTAAAGCACGCATGATGAGCCGCAAGCTCACTCTCCCCGTCACTCTCCCCCCACCTCCTCAGCCCTGCTCCCCCACCTCTGTAGCCTCCTCTGGGGGAACTTCAGCCATCAGCCCTATGGCTCCTTCTCCCTCCCCTTCCCCTCCGAGCAGGCTGCGCGGCCCCAGGCTGTGCTTCAGTGTTTGGTCACCGTCTTCTACATCACAACCTCCCTCTACCTCAGCTCAAAGTGGCTTCTCGCCCTCGGAGAAGCCGCGGGGGCTCCGGGCAGCCAGGAGGTACCGAAAACTGGCACGCATTGTCCGCTCCACCAGCGACCCCATCTCCTGCTCCTCTACGACAGGACGTGAGTGCAACACGAGTGTAAATATTACTGTTACTCGAGTGATACGCTTGTTAGAGTTCAAACAATTATCCAACTGATACATCATTCATCTGTTTCCTATGAATACAATATTGAGCTTGTGACTTTAGTCCAGACAGAACACGATATTTGAAGACACATTTGTATTTCTGACATTCTAATTACTAAATGCATCAAACAATAAAATATTCAGCAGATTCATTGGTAATGAAATGAATCATCAGTCGCAGCATTGAGCTGTGGTGGATGACTAACCAGGAACATTTGAGGCTTTTTTTTTGCTCGACACAAACTTTCTTGTCTCCCTCTACAGGAGACAACTTAAGCTGTGCTTCTGCAAATAACCCTCCTGCAGAAGAAGCAACTCATGCTTCACCAGAGCAAGGTAATGACACAGAAATAATATACATGTGATGTAAGGAAATGTGCTTCTTACCATTATTCACTTCCTATTTGGCAATATGTTATTATATTTATAAGAGACAATAAGAGCTCAAGGACAAGCTGCATCTGGCAGAAAAGAGAAGATTTATTCTAAAAAATATTTTTCCATAAACTATAGAATTAAATATTTATTTAATTAAAAGCTATTTTGAAGCCAAATAATTTGTTTAAAACCAAATCCAGCCAATTTGATTATTTAAGATATTACATTGTCACAAAGCTGCACGCAAAGAACTCGTCTGCATATTTTTACTGGAGGCATTTTCACATATGCACTCCTGAAAATATCGAGATCATTTCATGAGTACTGCTCTGGAGATTCTCCTGACCTTGCTGTTCACATATGCGCATCACAGCGGGAGACTATCCCTTTCAGAGCAGTGTTTCCCCCACCATAATATTAGGGGGGCGGCCCGCCTTTATATCAATGCTATGTGTAGTCCAATGGAATGACAACATCCACAAAAGAGTGGGGAACAACACTGGTGAACAGAAAACGTAATGCAGCCTGTTAATTACATTCACAGAGATCATAGTGGTTGCGTATATACAGTCTATGCACCATGCAGCATTCACACAGTATATAAACGTAACTCCCCCCTCCTATTGGCCCGAGGTGAATTCTCAGGAGAATATCCTGCTGCGTTCTCACATGAGCTCACTCAGACCTGCTGCGGAAAAAATACTAGGGGTCTGGAAGGAGAAACTCCGAGTGAAAAAATATGGCTGTTTGCTTTCACATATACAGCTCCTCCTGGAAATATCCTGGGTTTTTCAGGAGATTTCTGCAAGTGTGAAAGCCCTAATAGTGGGTTTCACATGAATGTGTTTTCACGTGATGTATTTTATTTGATAGATTTTAACAATTCTTCTCTCTTTCGTCTTCAGAGCCAACAAATGTTCCAACAGACATAGTTGCAGGTAAACCCAGTCACATGTCTGTCAGGAAGCAGCAAAAAGAGGGCAGGAAAGTTGACATCCACCTTAAACCGAGAGCCCTGCACACACACTCCTCCCACGAACGCCCACACTCCCTGGCCGATCTCAAGATGTACAAAGACACCAAAATCCTGGTGGCAAAGTTCCTGGAGCATTCCAGCTGCAGTCTACCTCCTGAAGTCCAGCAGGTCGTCAACAACATCAAGTGTGTCATCAAGTCAGATGAGAAACACATGGAGGAGGCCATTTTTAGTGCCAATGTCATAGATCAGGTAACAGAATTAGAATGTTTATCTATCCAGTTATGAAGTTCAACGGAAAGGCAGCAGAGGTTTTATTTCTGGTTTTAATTATTAGCATTAAAGTAAAGCCCATTATAGACCCAAACACATACCAGTAAGAAATGTCATGTCTGAGAAGCATACCTGCAGCTAGCAGCTAGCATGTCAACATGGTTGTTCCACAATTATAAGCATGCTGATGTTCAGTGAGCTGAGCTGGTCTGGATGTTAATGACCTGGTTTTTAGTGACGTAAGTTTCTCTGATAAAGAATACTATTCACAGAATGTTGGGGCTATGCAAGGAAACAAGTTAGCACGGCAGCCTTGAAATGTTTTACATAGTCATTATCAAAGAAAGTGCAGCTCTCAAACGATGCACGGCATTAGTTATACATACAGCAGTTGTGTACACAACCATGCGTTTAAGAAAACACCTCTTGCACAGCACGGGGTCTGCGGGTGACCGATTTCTAAAAGGTTTTTAAAAATATATATATTTGATGCATTATACTCAATTAATGCTTTTCTACCCAACTGGACGAAGCACATAGGCAAGATAGGCAGAGGGCTGCCATTCAGGAGTAAATTAACCAAATGAATCCTGCAGAAGTATGGACAGAAATGAATAGATGGGAACCAAACTGACAACCATTCAAATAGTCACCCACCTGCTCTACTTCCTACGCCTAAAGTGTGTTGCTGATTCACATGTTGTATAATAAAACCTAATTCATTCATTTGAGTTTTACTTAGCAGTGTTACTGACCCTTGTTTTGGTTTTATAACATAAAAAACAAACAGATACACATGCTAATCAATATCACCCCATAATTCTTTGCTAATTTCCTGGCGCACAGGTGATGACTCAGCGCATCAGTGGCAGTCCCAGGAAGCGTGGTCACGAGGATCTTCACCTTCAAAGCTGTGGTGCTTTGAGTTCGTCCCCTTCCATGCGCCGTCCAAAACACCTCCAACAAACAAACAGCGGCTCCGCCAACCTCCCGGACTCCCCCTCTTCTGAACAGAGCCTTGAGTGCAGAGAAACCATTCTCTGACCACTCTCCCTACTAGGACTTGGATCAAAGCTCTGAGGGCATTTCACCGTGCGGGTGCTGCAGCCAGGCTGTGCAGCAGATGTCTGTAGAGTAATTAATAACTCGCAAAGCATTGAAAGATATCTGTTTTTCTAAATGTGACTGCAGCACAGGCAACCTGAAATGATCTCAAACTGTATCTCCTCGTGCCCTGTGAGACTGTGCCAAGTCATCAGCAGAAATGGTAGCAAACTCAGACTGAGCCTGCCGGTGTCTGTAGTGGCTTCTTTCTCATCACAAAAACAAAAGAATGTTTCTCCCTCAGGGGATCTTTTCTACTCAGTTTCATCTTTAACAAAAAAAGAAACAAATACACGGCTGATCTGTCACTGAGAGACAACAGAGATTGTGTTATCAGTATTCCCCTTGTCCTCATAAGAAGCAGAAAGAAATATGTTTGTATTAAACTGTTACCTGACCAAACTGGGCATTACAAGCCATTGTTTGCAGACTTTGTGGAGCTCGGTTGGTGAATATTTTGTGGTGCCGATGGTTCAAGAACTTCACAGATGTGGATTATTTAACTTACCTCATTGTGTTACAATTCTTATCAGTGTTACAATAAAACATGAGTTTGTATGTTGTGGTTGATGTTCTTATTCCATCAATGTTGCTGCGTCTTGTATGTCAACTGCCTGCAGAGGACAGCTTCATGAACAGCTGATCACTTCAACCAAGGCTGACCAAAATATTACAAACACTGGATATACAATTGCGTAGCCATAGTAACTTTAAATTTGTGCTTTTTTAGTTCACAACTATTTCATTATTTTCTTCATACCAGGGCTGCATTTAAGTGTTTGCTTGCGATTGATCCATGCAGAACTAAAATTAAAAAAAAAAACTTTCACAGGCTGCTTGATTCCCAAGTCATCCACCACCTGGATTTCAATTTAGTCTAAGCACAGAATCAAAGCTTAAGATTGCTAACCATAATTTAGGAAGAAGTGTTAAAATAATGATTGATTTAGGAAGACTTAACTCATTGCCATATATACCAATGCCATTAGATTGTACAAGAACAGACATCATGACAGACACCAAATATGCTTCATGGGCCAGCTTTTCAAAAAATGTTATTTTCCTTTAAAATCTTTCTGTTTCATCTTCATTAGATGGTTAACATGACAGGGTGTTTAGTTAGGAGATAAAGGTATGGTATGTACAGAAGGTGTAATATATTTAGTGGAAGTAAAAGATCTATACATTCGTATGATTTTATTTTCAACACTCGCACACTTTTTTTTTTACGGAGCCGTATTTTATTACCTAATTATTATGAATTAATAATTAAATCATGTCCTTATTTTTAAGCACATCTGTAAAATGTTCTTCCATTCAGATATGTTTCCTGTCTCTGGTTACTTTTACCAAAACATTAGACGTCATGTCTTTAAATATGTTTATTGCCTTCAGCGTGGGTGGTGGATTTTCAATTCTTGTTTAACACGTAGTTGGGGTAATCACACCTACAGACTACGATCTCTGTAATAGCTGCTTGACGTGCGTATGCCAAGCATAGACTGTAAATATTATTATTATTATGCCAAGCTTTCTTTGTACTCATTTGTATTTTTTTTTGGACTTTTATTTTGAAATGTGTTTGAGATTCGGTGACAGAGAGCGGAAGTGTCACGGATTGACGAACAATAGCTTCACAAAACGCAGAAATCATGTTGTGGGAGGCAGTGAATTGTGTAGATTGACACAAAGCAGGGGTCATTTGTGCTTTATTTTTGATTTGTTTAAGTTACATCACCAGGATTCCGACCTCCTTCGCAAGAAGAAACACTATTTTTTGTGTGTTATTTAATAGCTGCCAGGTGTCGCATCTAACGACGCTAGCTGGTGTGAATGTGTTAGCTGTGCAGTGTTAATGTTCACGTCGGGATCCAAAAATCATCAGTGGTCGTGTTCAACGATAATGTGATTTCAGTGAGCTCCAGTTCGTGAGTGTATGCAATCTACCTGGGCTTTGTCGGAAAAGCCTGCAGAGCTGAAGGCTAACTTGGTTGTGTGCCTGTGTATTTGCGCCTCCTCGCTGCCCCTGTAGCTGTCCACGTCTCATCTTCTGTGTTAACCAGCTGAGCTAGGCCACGTCCCTGCGGGCGTATTTCATCCAACCTACCCACTGACATTGGACGAGTCTCAGAGACGATGCCTTGTGTGCGGAAGGAGGGAGGACAGTAAAGAGCAGAAGAGATGTGGGAAAAAGTCTGATCATTCATGACTGTCAGCGTGAGTACTGTAGTGTTTGCCTTTCTATACGGTTGCCGCATATCCTCGGCATGTCACGTAGACGGATGTGTTGCACAGCGGGAGAAGACTTCCACGGAGCTCTGTAGGTTGCGGTAACAACCCGAGGTGACTGACATTTTGCATTAGAAATGATCGGGTTTGGTGCAAACCGACGGGGAGGCCGCCTTCCGTCCTTCATCCTCATCTTCCTGATGGTTATCATCGCCATACTGTCGTTCAATTACTGGACGGTGTCCAACAGGCACGGACGCCTGCTCGACGAGCTGGCGGAGGTGCAGACGCAGGTGAAGCGCACGGACGCGGCGCGCAGCCGGCTGGAGAAGCGCAACTCGGAGCTGATGGTGCAGGTGGACACTCACAGAAAGCAGATCGACCAGAAGGATGGAGATTACAGCGTCCTGGAGGGCAAGATACAGGCCAGGGAGGGCCTTATCAAAAAGTGTACTGATGAAAAGGTACAGTAGCAATTCCGGATCCAAGCCCAACTCTGGTATAATAAAGTTGAATCTCTCTTTAATTACTAAACAAGTACCAGCACTACGGGAGAAGTGGTCACAGGGGACACGTTGCACTACAAGCAGAGATGGCTAACCATTCTCAGTTGAACTAGGGGATTATATTGAGGTATTAGTGTTTTTTTTTACACTCACTTCCCTCTATTATTTGGGTGTCTATATTTCTGCTATGGTTAGTAATGCTCTCATACAACATTCATTGTTCCCTGAGAGGAAATAGTTATTGGGTTCCCACGACAAGACATGTTGTGTACCTCACAAAGCGTGTTAGGTCAGTTACCCTGTCGTACCGTACTGTACCTTAGTGCAATTAAATTATTTTAATAGCTTTTAATCGCTCCACCCAGCCACATGTTAGATGGAGCAAAGCCAACATAATTGTTTCTTGATTCGTTCAACTCATCACAACTCGTAGGTCTCTCTCAAGAGTTTCAATATAATATTCACTTCTTGTCATTCAAAAGTACCTGCTTCTTTTTTGTCTCTGTAACTCAAAGGGACATGTTTTATAGTCAAGGGAAGAAATACTTTTGGTTGATTTGTTTTTAACTCTGCAGTAATAAACCAAGAGGAGATTTGTCATTTTAAATTCCACACGATGCTTATTATGTGGTAGACTAACAATGAGTCAGTTTTCCTGAGGCTGGCTTTGGCTTTAAATCAAATCAACCCAGATAATAATTAATCACAACTTCAAATGTATGGTCATATATCAAAGAAGAAGATAACAAATGTAAGCGTTCTAACGCTGTATTGATACCATGTCGATTTATTTTATTAGCAAACTTTTTCATTTGAGTTGGGCTTTTATGTATTCACTGACTGAGGGTGTCCTGTTGCCTGTGGGCTCCAAAAGGCGACTCCCACCTCTTGTCTGTTGCAGTGGAGCAGCCAGTTCAGTGAGTTGTGTGTCCAGCTGCCCCGAGAGACATTTGGACAACAGATGGGAAGGAGGTTCTCCTGTCATTTGCATCTAGTCTTTCATGGCTGTTGATCATTGACAGGCACACATTGGTTTAGCTTATATGTGAATCCTAATGACTGCAACGTCCGTCCAGTAGGACTGCATTAGGACACGTTTTTCACAAGTTCTTAGGAGTTGTGGGACGGAAACAAAAACAACAAACAAAGAGCACACTCCACAGTAAACACAGTTAAAGGTGCATGACGGCAACAAGACTAGAAAGAAACAAAAAAAGTATGCACTCAAATGTCCTTTAGGTTTAGGTGGGACGGAAACAAAACATGACTTAATGCTTGTCTGCGAGTTTCCAGATATATGTTGTGGGAAAAAGAATTAGCAGGTTTGAACACAAGAATTGAACATCCATTTGTATTAAAATGATTATAGTTGATTTCATCAATAAGAGTCGAGCTCTCCGCCTAATGGGGATGCATTCCAAATGACTTCCAACTTGGAAACTTTTCTCCTGCTGATCATCACACACTGTTACTTTGTCAAAATCTCTTTACTGTAGCCAAATCAGATCTTAGCAAAACAATGGCCCTGGTACAGTTAGCTCTTTGTTAAGTTGCCTGTAAAGCTGGCACGGTCTAAAAAATGACACAGTTTACATTTTAATTCTTAACGTGTGTGCGTCATTTTATCACATAGAAATCCCTCGTGGTGGCTCAGTAGTTTGTAAAACATTTTATACTACCATCTATAGCTTGAGCATTTCCTTGTTGTTGATGTGATTTTACTGTGAATGTTGAAGTGTTTAAAATATGACTTCTTAGACGTGACTTCTGTATTTGGCTCCCTGCTTCCCTGATCAAGATAGAGGCGTTGATAAGCAGAAGTTACACTCCTTTCTTTATTCAACAGTCCAACCCTGTGTCAACAGACACATCCTACTTGTTGCAAAGGGCCTGCAATGCAGAGAAAATGGTGACATTTGAGTTTTAACTGGCTTCCACACAGTACAGTAAATCTGGCTTTGAAGAGCAGGAATTAATCATGGCAGTTTTTAGTTCTTCACGCAGTCTGTAAACTGGGTTTGTGTCCAGCTAGTTTACGTAGTTTGAAGGGGTGACAGGATGAAATCATCAGTCTTAACACAGTGAGCATTTGATTCTGAATTTCCATGCCACCCTTTCCTCACCGCCTCCTTTCTCGGTTTATTATACCTCATTGAGGAATGCGCACATTCACAATAGATTAGAAGGGTCAACGTTTTAGGGAAAGGAGTAAAAAGAGTATAAAGGTCTTTGTCGCTGTCACGAACAAGGCTCAATCTGCCACTTTTTCTGTTATTTCAGGATTCTGTTCGTCCTTGAAGTTCCACCAGAAACTGAATCCATGTTTATCTGTATCTTGACAGAAAAGCAATTGTAAAACATAAAAAAAAAAAGAAAAAAAAAAGCTGCTAGCTTAGTTGAACCTTTTTGATACTTTGCTGTAGGTTGCGTCATTAAAAGTGTGGACAGCTTCAAAGCTTTGTGAAGGACAAACTTTGTTTTAAAATTTCTTTGAACTGAAGTCCAAGGTTCCTTTCCCTCTTCCTCCATCCTCACCTCACTTGCCTGCTCCCTCTTCCCCCTCACAGGTGTTTGCGTACAACTGAGAGTTTGATTAAAACTCAAAGCAAAGAGCAGCCAGCAGTTTCATTGGATAATATGACAGAGATCATCAGTGTGAGCTGCAGGTAGAGATTCAGGGTTTACATCAGTCGTGCTTATGAGGAGCTCTCTGTGTAAATCTGCCTTAAGAAGACAATAACAACACTTCTGTGACTGGGTTCACTGCAGTTAACAAAATATCTTGATCAGCTAAATTGATTGAGGTATTTTCTTTTCTATAAACCATACCTATAATTTTGCTGAACCGGATCAGCAACAACGCCTGCAGAAATGTCTTAATACGTCACTCCAGTTTTGACAGACAGGAACTTGTTGTAGTGAAGCAGTTACTTAATCAACTGGGTTCCAACAGCAAGACAAACCTGTTCTCTGGGGGGGGGGGGGGGGGGACTTTCTGCTAATAAGAAAACCTGTTACACAGTTCAGTCAAATATGGCTCCATTGAGCAACTTTTAACAGACTAAACAAACTGGTTTTAGGGGTAGACTAGTCGAGTGGCATGTAGCTCTCCCTCAGCTGATTGGATCATCTTTAACCTTTTAATTGTTCTCTCTCTGTACAGATGAAGCTTCAGGGCGAAGCCACAGCCCAGATGACAGAAATCCAGAGGCTAAAAGGTAGGACACCATCCTTGTTTTACCACCAGAGGGCGCTATTAAATACACTGCCCTAATTTCACAATGGTTATTACTTAGACAGATAAGACATAGACATTTCCTTAACAGATGTATTTGTGTGCATATTTGTGTGCATATTTGTGTGTGTGTGTGTGTGTGTGTGTGTGTGTGTGTGTGTGTGTGTGTGTGTGTGTGTGTGTGTGTGTGTGTGTGTGTGTGTGTGTGTGTGTGTGTGTGTGTGTGTGTGTGTGTGTGTGTGTGTGTGTGTGTGTGTGTGTGTGTGTGTGTGTGTGTGTGTGTGTGTGTGTGTGTGTGTGTGTGTGTGTGTGTGTGTGTGTGTGTGTGTGTGTGTGTGTGTGTGTGTGTGTGTGTGTGTGTGTGTGTGTGTGTGTGTGTGTGTGTGTGTGTGTGTGTGTGTGTGTGTGTGTGTGTGTGTGTGTGTGTGTGTGTGTGTGTGTGTGTGTGTGTGTGTGTGTGTGTGTGTGTGTGTGTGTGTGTGTGTGTGTGTGTGTGTGTGTGTGTGTGTGTGTGTGTGTGTGTGTGTGTAACAGAGCAGCTAACAGACCTGAAGCAGGAGTTCATGAAACAGGAAGAGCAGCTGAGAGAAGTGAAGAAAAACAGCACTACCTTGGAAAGAAAACTGGAGTATGAGAGGTTGGTCAAATCTTTACTGCTTCCTGTTGGGCTCCGTTTGGGGTGATGATCTCTTGTTTTTTCATGATTAGTAAAAGTTAGTGTTTAAAAATAAAATGTTTTATCATATCCAGGCAGCATTAGGGCATTGGTTAACCCATGTCTTTTTTTCCGCGTATAAAACTCATGTAATCTCATTAAAAATAATTTATACTGAATGTTTTTTTTAAGAATAGATTTATACCTGGCTCACTGATCAGGTTTTCACATTTTAATGTTTGCCTGTTTGCACAGATCAGTTTTATAGTACACAGACAAAATGATGAAGGATCACAGGGTTGACATTTACAATGAATGTTTGTGAACTAGTTTACAGTGTGGACGTCAGATTGCACAACTGAAGGACGAGTATGAAGAAACAAAGAAGGCCATGGAGATGGAGGCAACAAAGCTTAGACAGGTATGTATCTATGTATATCAACCTCAACAAACATAGTGATCCCTTTCATGTGTCTTTCTGTCACTGTGCTCTCTTGTACACATTGAGTTCATGGAGCACTGCAGCATTAAGCATCACAGGAATGTCTGATAGTAGCAGCCTAATTCAGTGAATTCCCCGCCTTCTATTCCTGTTACAGCTCTCCTCATCAGTAAGCAGACATTCTCCTACTCTCTAATCTTCCCTTGCTCATTCTTTCTTTCGCTTTTGACAATTTTACAGGGTGCAATAGACCGCCACAAGGGCGCAGGAGCAAGTCGACATGAAGATGGAGCACTAGGTGTGGACATGGAGGGAGAGCGTCATACTGTGGCCAATCACCGACATGAGAGTCAAGATTTGAAAGGTACAATATGTGGGACCTTGCCAACCAAAGAAAACTCACTCTTGGCTTTTCTTTGTTATAATTCTGTTTCATTACATGCTTAGCTTTTGGCTGTACTCAGTTTCATGTGTTTGCTGCCCCTGCTGATTAAATGCTGTAAGAGAGAGTTCAATTCACTGTCATTTTGGTTTTGTAAATCTATCCATTTCCTCAGTCTCATTTCCTCTGCTCTGTTACAGAGGAGATGGGTAAGCCTGGCAGCGATGCTGGCATGCCTGGTATTGAAGACAGTGAGGTGGGAAAAGTCGATGATGTGCAGTTTGGTATGCAATTATTTTCAACTTTCTAGAACTGTTTTTAGGTTTGCAAACCCCATGAGTTTATAAGTATGAAGATTGTGCATAACACATGTATATATTGGACTCATTCCTGAAGCTTTTAATGCAGAGAAAAGTCATTTAAAACATAGAAGGTGAGCCGCATGCTCTTTTACGGATCAATAAGATTTAAAATATGGACTCATAAAACTTTGCTGCCACTATTTTGAACATGCAACTTGTAAAGGGGGCTGAGACCAGCCAGGGGTGACACAATTCTACTTTGCTGATACAAACACATCAGAAAGAAGGAAAATGTTTTACATTGAAACCAAAACTGTAGAATTAAACTTACCAAAGGACTACAGGTTATACTGTGGCAGGGTCAGGGAACACCACTCCCCTATACCACGTAAATAGAAACTACTTTCATGGGATGTGGTTTCAGATGCTTACTGTATTTGTGTCCTTGTGAAAAATCAAACGCAATTATTTTCCAGAGGTGTCTCATGTACCAAGCTTTCTCAACCTGTTGCCACTGTCATCTCCAGCTTTAAAGAAACCAGCCATCACTCAGAAGCACGAAGACGCCCCTGAATCAGTTGTAGGAGCTGGTGCTGGACCCAGAGTCGGGGCAGCCGATGGCCCTGGGGCCCAGGCTCTATCTCTAGATGAGCCAAGGCTCCAGGACAGAGTGGAGACCCGTGGAAAGGTGGTTGCAGCCCCGGGCGTTATGAAACAGGCGGACAAACCGATAGTATTTGAAGAAGACAACAAGGCAGGGATCAAGGCTGACGAGCTGGGGGAGCAGCAAAGACAAATACAAGGTACAGAATACAAAACATTCATATTATAAGGATTCACTCAACTAAGGTTTTCTTTTCAGCTTTAATGTTTTCTGCAGTCTTTCATGTTTCAAATCTTAAGTAAACTGAGTTATAGAACAGATCATTGTACCATTCTGTTCATGACTTGTTGAGTGTTTCTACAGTTTTCATTGATAAGTCAAAACAAATCCACACATGCGCTTAATATTTAAGTGGTTATAAAAAGACATCAGTTAGCCCTTGAATGAGAAATAGTCGCTGTGTTGCGCAGTAGATAAAATATTATCTGTATTGGATTTTGGTCATAGACAGGAGAACTACAGTCTCTTTCTTTTTCTCAGTTCCTGATCATGTCAAGGGTGACGGAGAACACTTGAAGGCGATCCCTCTGCCCCCAAATCCCGCACAGGTGCCCAACCCCATCCAGCCTCATCAGGCCAAAGACCACGCTCAAGCAGAGCCAGTTCACCACCGCCAAAGTGAGCATTCACATCACACTGTGTAGGGTTCTTCCCTATCAATAGAGGTTGTTTTTAGAGGTTTTTTTTTTTATTAACCTGCTGATTTGGAATTGATTTATATCCGTCAGCTATTCACATTAGCTCTGCCTTTGTGCTTAGCTGCTGCCTCCCTTTGACCTTTTGGATTTGTCCCATCACTAACAGGTTACACTCCTACATTTTTATGAAAGTCAGTACTACAAACAGAGTATTTGTTTGAATGAAAGTCATGTCTGAGTATTACTCGGAGTGGTGTCAGGGAGCAGAGAGAGGGCTGAGTCGCAGAGCAGAGGAGACAAATGACACTCTCCTGGCTCCCAGATGATCCTTTCCTGCTGCCTGGCTTCTGCTCTGCTCTGCTGCCTTCTCTCCCCCCTCTCTTCTCTGTCTTTATATGTTCTGTTCTTTCATCCCTCTCACACACACCCCTCACCCTCTGCAGCTCTGCTGCATAAAACACCCACTGTATTCAGTTCACGTCTTCAACTTGTCTTTCATGAAATCTCAAGCGTCTGGTTTCTTTTATATTTATATCCTATTACAGCAAATTAACACCTGACACACACTAGATGTCTTGTTTAACATGTCTTGTTTAACGCAGGCTCTGGTGTTTACTAGACACTAGCAGCCAAAACACAAAGCATGTATCAATGCATCTCCAGTCCCCACCCAGCCCCGTTCTGATCATCGGTGCAATCTCAAATCTGTCAGGCTAGAGAGGAAACGACACTGTCTCACATGCATGTGTGATAGAGATTTTGGAGCAGTTAAACATTAGAATAAAAACACTCAGTTAAGATTGTTTACATCAAATAAACACGGTTTTTAAATAATATTGAAGCTCCTGTAATTTGTCAGGGAGCATATTTTTATAAACCTAAAATATTAGAAATGTTTGAGTCATTTGGAAGTCTTTTTGTTCAGTTTAAACACTGACGGTTTTTGTAGATGTATTATTCTACAATTCTTCAATTCACTCAGCAGACGCTTTTATCCAAAGCGATATACATCAGAGAGTAAGTACAACACTAATCCATTCATACACCGCCACTGAAGCAGCAGGAGCAATGCGGGGCTAAGTGTCTTACCCAAGGACACATCGGACATGTTGCTCAGCTGGGGCTCTTCCTACTCAGCTGGTGAATAGTTAGAAATAGTGTCAACCTTTCCATCTCCTGTGACACATTCATGTCCACAATATTAAAGGAAAAGACTCCACACGTTGTTTTTTAACTACTTACAGTTAAACAACAATTATTTTTAAACATGTAGAACAACTGCAATCCTCCTCCAGCATTTCTAATTTAAATGGACATTTTAAACATGCCTCTATATTTAAAAATCCTTTCTATGTATAATGCTGTTTAACAAGAAAACAACTAACTGTATCCATGACCTTCAGAAAAAAAACATTTGGTTAAATCAACTCTTCTTACAGCATCCAAAAAAACTAAACCTCAGTTTGGATTTACAGCAGGTCTATTGTGTAATATGATTGGATCATACCGATGATTAAGACCGTATCTCAATCAGCCCACAACGCTGTCATGACTATAAAGAGTCGCTCAGTAGAGGGGACTCTTGTTTTCTCTTTGCTTTAAGTCCATGATGCTGTTACTCTTCAGACACACTTGTCTTCTTCCTCAGCCACCTTGTATCCATTCCCTTCATCTCTTAACTTCTGTCATCCTCCACATCCCTTCACTCTTTTCCTTCATACATTCATGAAGCCACATTTCACCCATTCCTCTCATTTCCCTACAACTGCCTTCGCTTCCCTCCCTTCCTGATGAGGCCCTTCTCTGCCTCCTGCAGGCCGGTTCTTTGATGAGAACGAGTCCCCAGTAGATCCGCAACACGGCTCTAAGCTGGCGGACTACAATGGGGATGATGGGAACGTGGGTGAGTATGAGGCCGACAAGCAGGCCGAGCTGGCCTACAATGAGGAAGAGGATGGTGATGGTGGGGAGGAAGACGTTCAAGGTGAGCCAGGCCGTGGGACTGGACTGCCTGTCCAGATGTGTATCCACCATTCCTCCCTTGCTCCCACCCTCCACCCCTGACCTCCTGACTCCCCTCCCTGCATTTGTCCAGACAGTTAGAGTAGCTCACAGCACCCTGAGTTTGGTCCTAGAATCCATCAAATAATCCCTCTGGGTTGAAGCAGGACTGCTCTGCTTGCAGTTCTTTAGAGCAATGCCTGAACTGTGTCGGCCATGTTTTTCATGTATAGACACAGTAACAATCATAGCATAGACTTGACCCATGAACTTATGGTTCTGTGAGAGTAATAGAGTACACATGTAGTGTTGTCTCTCTTGCCTGTGCCTCATTTTAGCTATAACACCTGTCTGTGCCCACCAACCATCTGACCCACATCCAGACCAGTAGACAAATATAGCTCTCTGTGTTTGTGAATGTGTCCGTGTTCTTGAATTATTCAAATGCATGCTTGTGTTCTTTTCACTGTTATAGTTTGCTTCTTCATTAATATTGTAAAATGAGTTTTTGACTCAACATTTGGAACCTAATGTATTTGTTTTTATCCATTTTAAAATCCATTCCAGTCCATTTCAAAATATCATTTCAGTATTGATAGTACAGTTACAGTATGCCTGATTAATTTGTATCATATATATATATATATTTGTTTTACTGATCAGTCTTGTGTTGTGTGTGTATATATAGTGACTGTCAAGGAAGCTCAGATTGTGCAGAGAGATGTAGGAAGTGTTGCACACACTTCCTTTGGTGCACTTTAAAAAAAGATGAATGTGAAAACCCTTAAAGCTAAAAGTCAGACATGTATTACTTATACCAAAGTGTATCAAAAACAAAGTGATACCTCTGTCTGTATTTGTTTGATGATTTATTTTTTGGGATTTATTCTGAAACTCATTTGAGAATAAAACATTTTTTCAAGTTTTTCATGTAATTTAATAAAAAAAATGACTTCTTTTGTGATAGTAACTGAACTCCACTCCAGTGTCTATGACATGATCTCTAATGTTTGCGTTGCTTTCCAGGGAGACCGGGCTGTGGATTACGGGAAAAGACATCAAGCCATTGACATTCTTTGAATGGAAACTCCTGCAGCTGTTACTCATTGAAAAAAAATATTCAAAACGTCCTCTAATCTCAAGGTCACTTGATGAAACAGTTAGAACATCGACATGTTTAAGAAGTGTGTCGGTTGCATCCTCAGTGTCATGGACTATTTTGACAACAGACATTGCAACTAATGACTTCTATATGAAGTAAAACAAAATCATGGGTTGTCTTTAGCTGCTGTTAATTTGCTAATGAGTCATGACAGTAGAGTTGATATCCTGTAGAATGACTGTTGAATTGTGTCATTTGATGACTGCCTCATTCATAAGAGAGTGGTCTAAAATGTCCTTGTTGATTCACATCTCAACTTTAAGGTCAAACTTTTGTTTTTGCTACTCTTCTTTTCAGGTTACTGTTGATTAATGTAGACAAACTCTTTTACTGAGGTGATTGTGAAAGACACTTATTTGGCATCCTGCCTTCTAACATACTTTTGGGACTCTAACACAGGAGACTTTTTTTTTTCAAGTTGGGGACGCATTACAAATGCGAAGGACGATACTTAGGCCTATTAAATCATTTTTTGTTTTCTTTCTGACAGACACTCCAAAGTGCTCCCCTTTCTTGTTTTCCTAATGATGCCATCGCATGCATTTGAACCTTTTTAATAATCAAAACTGAGCAGAATACTGAAGCTTAAGCAATACTTTAAAGCGTTGTTAATGTCCTCGACAGTGTGCAAAGATTAACCGAGCACACGTGAAACTGACTGACTGTACACATGCTTCCGTTCATGAGGTCTCTTGTACATAATATAGTTGAACTGTTACAATTTGTACTGAGGAAATATAATTCTTCACCTTTTGGGGGGAAATCCATGAACCTGAAATCAGGTGTGTTTATGCAGCCGGGGAAATTGATTTTCTTATTGAAAGGCACATGAATGTAATTTAATTGTATTAAAGGTGATGCTCCATGTTGTGTCTCAGTTGTGATGGTGCTTTAAAGTAACTAAACATGTAGAAAGGAAATGTCATCAGCATGGAGTGAGTCTTAATGCTGAGGCTCACCTTTTCTTTTCAGTAATGACTAAATATCTGTTCATATACAGCAAAAATACTCGATCATTTCCTACTTGCCTGTTGTCCTTCTCACTTAATGCTTTGAGAGGGAAAGAACAAGTGGCTGTGTTGCAGAATGTGCCTGGTGTTTCTGAGAGGTAAGGGGGTGTGTCTGTGTCCCATACGGGGTATCTGCTGTGGAGCGACTGAGCAGAGGCGGGAAATGGCGCCTGGTAAAACAACGATGTGTCATTTCGGAGACGGTCCTTGAGTAGAGAGAGAAACACGGGGAGGAAAAAAAAAAAAAAAGTCGGACCTGCACTGCAAAAACAAAACTTTTAGTTCTGCTGCTGTGATGGTGAAACGCTCTTAAATAATCATCAGATACTGCGGATCACCGTAAAGTAAGTCGACGACGTTTAACAAACATTGTTCGTGCATTTTGTTATGATTTCACTTTGCGGTCTGTGTGTGTAATGTTAGTTAACGACAGGATAAACATTTTTCACACCCTGCCTGTGTAAGATATGTTCGCCTGAAGCGGTTTTTCCAAGAAGGCTAGGTAGGGGGTTAACGCTAAGCTATCTGTGCTAAGCTAAGTCAAATAGCTAAGGTTAGTGCAAACACGGCCTGCAGCGGATCTGACTAATTCCTGGTCGACTAGACGAGTCGGCTGATTATAGCTTCCCCCTTTTACGTATTTAGTGGAGCCACTTCGTTTAATGTTAAGAATCAAACACGTTCAAGTGTTTGCATCCTTGTTAAGATGTCAAGATTAGTCTTTAAATCAGCAGTCAATTTGAATAACACGCACAGTTGTGTTAGCCAGCTGTTTTGATTAACGACGTGTGGGTAAATAACCTCAAGTGTTAAATAATGTAAACAATGTGGAGAACAGTCGAGTCGACAAGCTGTCCCGGTCTTTATCTGGCTCACTAACAAGCCTCACTTTGTTAGTTTTGTTGTCACATTATTCAGTCAAAGTTACGATATTGCCGCACTGGCTTTGCTAAAGGTAAGTTAGCCTGTTTTTTGGGGGGGGGGGCATGTCAGCAGTGAAATGGTAAAGCTTGGGTTTAAATACTTTTTTAAAAATGTGGAAAGCGGTGTTATAGTAGTGCAGTTAAGGTAACTTTTTCATGCCGTTTCAGATTTTTTTACACTTTGGAAAGAAACTAGCGCACATATACTGAAAATGTGTCGCACACCTTCATAACCCCTGACCTCTTGTAGTTCGTTTCGGCAGCGCTAGCTTCATCGTGCTAGCTGCAGAGGCTTGGCATATGTAGTGCATCATTTTTTTTTTTTTTTTACAAAACGTGGATTTAAGATCAGTTCAATTGGATCCGAAGTTGCATGTGTGTGATGGTGCTTTTAATTATCTTGAAATGCTTCGGTCACGTATCGTTTATGTTAGCCATCTTTTAGTAGTAAGTCTGCAGATTGGACGAGTTATCTGAAGGGCCTTTCTTGTGTTAGCGTCATGCTAGCTCGGTCATACAGTCTCTGTAGCATGTTCTTATTTCCCGCTCACTTGCTCATCAGACACTGTCTCTGTGATCCTTAATTATTTAGGTGCTTGAAATATAACTGTTTATCAGTTTCAGTTTTATAACCATGTGGCCCTTGTCGGTGTTTGATTTAAAAAAAAAAAAAAAAATGTAAAAGTCTCTTTATTTCTATTTTGAATCTACTGGGAAAACTTCACATGTGTCTATGTATCGTGATGTACAAAACAAGAGAATCAGCCAGATAAAAAAATGTCCAAACAGCAGACAAAATGTAAGAATGTCTTCTGTAATAACACGAATGCAAAAGGAAGACGGCTGGTTTCAGCTTGTCAGGTTTCATCATGAAGTTTCAGGAGAGTTTAAAGGCTCTGGATGTGAGACAGTTGTAGGAGAAGTACATCAACCCTAACATTGAATACGATCAGACCCTCTATTGCCACAAACAGTAATATTGAACTGTGACAACCTGTGGGATGTTAATTTTCTATTATGTTGAAATATTTTTTGACTTAATTAAAAATAAAAAGGCATCAAGAGAGAGCCTCTTCTTTACTGATGTGTAAATAGAAGATCTTTTTATTCACAGAACATTTTGTTCTATGGAAGAATTTGTTTTGGTGGGGAGCAACAAAAAAAAAAAAAGAGCTTTGACATTATATAAAACATTCACAAAATATTGTTAGCTTTTCTAAGATTTGCTTCCTGGTGATAATGATAATGATAAATTAGCTGGGAAGAGTGTATTGCCCAAAGTTGTATCTAAAATCTGTATCTTTTCACCTGTATTTTAGTCTTCACAGCTCCAGTTTTACTTTAACTGTACCCGCTCTCTTAACATGCATTGTTGTTACTGTACTTCTTCCTCAGAGTCACAGTCGATCTGATTTCTTAATAGGCATCAAAATAAAGGCATTTCCAGATAAAGCTCAGTGGTCCAACTTGACAGATTGGATTACTATTTTGATAAGAGTTATATTGCAAACTGTATGTAGGTACACAGGACAGATCAGCTATTTCATCAGATTCTCTCAGCTATCTCGGCTTTGAGGCTCTTCCTACTTTTCCTGCTGCCTTTTACTTCAATGTTGCTGTGTGCTTCGACTCTGTGCGATTGAGCAACAGCAGTATCTTGCTGGTTTGTTTATGGATCGGCCCCTCGTAGATGAACAGTACTGAACTACGTTTACACCGTGATACAGAACAGTGTGTATTGAGAGGGTGCCATTGTGTGTTTAAGGGTCCTGACAGGTTGTGGATATGTCCAGACACATTTTCAGTCAGCTGCTGTTATGTAAGCACAGTGGGTTGCCGTGCTTGACTCACAATTCGTGTTCACTGTGGACCGTTTTTAAGTTTTCCCTGTGCACACTCCCATACAACACTGACCAATTAAATTCCCAAATTCTAGAGATTAAGAAGTTTGTTTTTAAAGAAAAGTCTTTTCTCATGCCTCCATTTTTTTAGTTACTGTATTTTGATAGAAGTGTAACCTTGACTATGAACTCATAAGGACTTAGTAAATATAAGACGGTCCTTGTGAGTGTGTGTTTAGAAAGATCTGTGCAGCGCTTTTACTTTACAAATGGAAGTAAAGCCAGCTGTGGCTGCTGCGATCCACTGTGATGTAAGTGAAATGGGATCTTGAATGCATCCAGATGTAAAAATGCACCCGTATAAACCCACTACAAATGCACTCAACAAACTTTTCTGTTTCATAATTGAAAAGGTAAAGGCCGTTACAATAACCTGTTTTTTAACATTTAAACTTGCATTTGTTCAAATGTGTTAACTTCACTATACAGTCATTGATATCTCCCCCCTCTCTCTCTCTTTCTGTGTCTGCCATCTTTCCACACATCTTACTCACTAATACAGCCTTACATGTGACTGCAAAAACAATGAGGCTGAGAATGCGTAAGGCGTCTCAGCAGCCGAACCCCAGTCTGGCCAGCCGCCCATCTCGTACCAAACGGAGGCACTCCGAAGTCGAAGAAGACACTCCTACTAGTGGAGGGAGGGGGTTGTTCTCGACCATCAAGAAGTTCATCAGAGGAAACGCTGTTAAGGTAACTACTTCTGTGGTCACATCAACTGACCGTGTTGCTTTTTTTTTCCACAGTCTGTGGTCGGGGAGCATTGAATTGTTGTAGCTAAAGCTGTAGTGTGTTCCTCCTCCTCCTGTGTGCTTGGTGTAACAGCCCTATCTAAGCTTGTTGGTACTTTTGTGGTTTTTAAAACTTTATGATCACTGTTCTGTTCTCCAGGTCCCCGAGTTAAACACAGTGTTTCTTGGTGTAGAGTGTCATGTTTCCCAAGAAATGTCTGCTGGAATGCAGCAGCTTGTCTGAGAACTCGGACTCTGCTCTAATTTTAGCTTCTGGCTCACAGAGCTGGTGTGCAGCAACAGGAGTTTGTAACAAGTGGAAAAGTCAACTGAGCTAAAGTAGCCCATCCTCTGGGGTTTTTAGAAAATGTTTTTGTTTTTTTTAATGTTATTTCTTGGACCATTCTGCATTTCCTTATTAAGCCCAAACTTAAAGATGGAAGTACACGGTTCAAGAGTTAAGAAACAGAAACACATAAGTAGGAAAAACTAAGCAGTGTGTAAAAAATATAATGCCAAGTTCACAGCCTTTATTATTATACATATTTTAAGGTCTCGACACATTTGATATTTAAAGATCATGTTTGTTGAATATTGTAAAGTATCATTATTGATGCAGTGGTGTGTTTTTAAAAAAGGAAGAAGAAAAAAACAATTGTTTTCCCCCTTCCTCTTTTGCACATAATCTGCACAATTGTACTAAAAGTTTTGTCAGTCTCTGTGTTCTATATTCTTTATATATATATATATGTGTATATATAATTTCATTAAGGTGCAGCAGGAGAGCCCAGCCAAGAAGACACGACTCCACTGTGATGTGGACAACAACCTGATCACCTCCACACCTAACACAAATACCCCCCGGAGGACGATCGGCAGGCGAGGCTCCCTCAATGGACGTGAGTGGAACAGAACAAGACTCATCAACAGCATGTATTTGTCACTCATCCTGTGTTCACTCTTTCAACCTGTTACTTCTCCTCTGCAGAGGCAACCAATCATGATAGGAGTAAGGAGAAGCCAAATGGCAGTCTGGAGGAGACGACGGCCGTTGAGGTGGTCACAAGCCCCCCCAGGACCACCCTTCTTGGGACCATCTTCTCCCCTGTTTTTAACTTTTTCTCACCAGCTAAAAATGGTAAGCAGGCCCTGAGGAAGCTGGGAGAATTCTGACTAGCATGTCACGCCACTGCAACATATAGAGTGCTGTGTATTTGCTTCATCTTGGTGGTCATGTGTGTCATATGTCAGGATGATGCACAGCTCAAATCTGTTATGTCATTTTCAGCCTCCTCTGGCTCAGACTCTCCAGACCAGGCGTTGGAGGCTGAGGAGATAGTCAAACAGCTGGACATAGAGCAGGCTGTGGAGACACCCACCAGCACAGCCACAGCCACGCAGGAAGTGTGTGCCCCCACTAACTTCTACTCTAGTGTAACACAGCTGCCACCTCTGCGACCTCCACACATCCCCGAGGTGTCTCCCACAGTAGTGGAGGCAGAGCTGGAAGCTGATGCTGACCTTCCACCTCTCACAGGTAGATACTGCAGTACTCGTTGTCCTGGATCTCTATGAGATGAAATTCATCTTGAGGTCATTGTGAAGTGTATTAAAACTGATGGCTCCGCTCAATTTGCGATTTTCTACTTGAGTCTTCATTTGTTCTTTCTGTGGTTCAAGCTCCTGGTTCCAGTCCAGAGATGGCGTATGTGGACTCTCCTCCTGCTGTAGTACCACCAGAGGCTTCCTATGAGGAGGACTGGGAAGTCTTTGACCCGTGAGTAAAACACACAAACATCTCCTTGGTGTGTCAGGGCCAGAACCTGAGGGATTTTAGAAAAAACTGCATAGAATTTCAACATTGACTAAAATCTTTATATCTCAGTCTCTGGAGCAGATAGAGACATACATTTAAAACCTTTGGCTCCAACTCTTAATGCATTTTTTTTTTGCAAAGGAAGTGATTAACATTTTGTAAACAATCGATAAACAAAAAACAATACGCACTGGTATTTCATCATGTCTTAAAGGTAGATGCATCTCATCCGGTATTAAAGGTTTATACACACAAACGTTGCATGTTGGTTAATATTTACCAGTGCCACAGGTACTGGGACAGACAAAACCAATGTTTCTTGGTACAGGATGTACTTACAAATATTATTTGGCAAAGACAAACTGTAGATGAAAAGAAGTAGGAAGATTGGTTTCTTGTGTCTCTGTTGGCCGCAGATGTGATAATTTTCAAATCAGTATTTCCTTCTCAAGAAGGAGCATCTTCAAGCTTGTCCATATGAGATGATTAAATAAAAAGGTGCAAGTTCATAATGAAACCATTTAGGACGTTTTCCACTTCGCTTTTGAGATTGTTCTTAAAGATGATTAATTGACATAAAAAGTGATTTTCTGATTTGTAGGTATTTCTTCATCAAACACGTCCCTCCGCTGACAGAAGAGCAGCTCACTCGTAAGCCAGCCCTGCCACTGAAGACACGCAGCACGCCTGAATTCTCCCTGGTCCTAGACCTGGTCAGTAGTGTGATTTTGTTTAGTTCTCTTTCTTTTCTTCCTTGTTTTGTTTGTTTGTTGGTTATTGATAGTTCGAACTATAAAACTCTGTTTCCTGTATTTCTCTGTTGTGTTCTTCAGGATGAAACGCTGGTTCACTGCAGTTTAAATGAGCTCGAAGATGCCGCACTTACCTTCCCTGTCCTCTTTCAAGATGTCATTTACCAGGCAAGTGCTGTGTTACAACAACGTTCAGCACAGGTTAATTCAGACCAGTAGAGGGAGACAAATTCCCATATTTTAAAAAAGAAAGCTTATAGAGAGGGAGGGACACTTGAAAACTGCTCTTAGAAGTATGTGTACGTTATAAAGATTCAGCTCGGTTACATTTAAAGGCTTTCTTCACCTAAAAGATGCACAAACCATTTTTCCAAGCATCAAACTATTAAATTCAAACACTGTAATATGAACTTTTCTTCTTCTTGGAAGTGACATGCTTTAAATAATTGTGTATTGATCATCAATGTTTAACACCGGTCTGTTGTAATGTGCAGGTATATGTGCGTCTGAGGCCGTTCTTTAGAGAGTTTCTGGAGCGCATGTCTCAGATCTATGAGGTAAATATAACACATCCCTTGCTGTCAATTTACCCTGATTGCACCCCATTTGAAAATGTGATCTTCATTCTCACCCTTTTTTCCCATAGATCATCCTCTTCACAGCCTCTAAAAAGGTGTATGCAGACAAACTGCTCAACATCTTGGATCCTAAAAAGCAGCTAGTGAGGTAAATATTTTGTTTGTGTCGGTTGTTCAGAATTCCACATCAAACTGAAAAGCTGAAGGAAAAAAAAAGCGTGAATGAAGAGGCTCACAAGTTGTGTGCAGCTCTCCTGCTGGCATGTGCTGCTGTGGAGGTGTCAGTGTTGTGGTTTTTCTGAATTATTGATTGCCCTGACCTTGTCACTGATTGATTTTTCTCTCTCTCCCTCTCTACCTCTCTCCTCACTCTGCCCTTTCAATCCGCCTTCTGTAACCGTAGACACCGGTTGTTTCGAGAGCATTGTGTCTGTGTCCAGGGAAACTACATCAAGGACCTCAACATCTTAGGGAGAGACCTGTCCAAGACCATCATCATTGACAATTCACCACAAGCCTTTGCATATCAGGTGAACAGCTTTAACACAATCAGCACTGGAGGTGTATGTTTGTCTTATCAGGTTATTAAACATCAGTAACCAACCAACATAAAAGGGAAGTGAATTCTCTTTTTCAGATTAGTCTTGTCTAATGCACACAACATGGAGCCCCTATGAAACTATAAGTCACAAAAACTTCAATTTAAAGTCAATTTGAAAAGATAAAATGCATGTCCAAGTAATGAATATCAAACTGACTGTAGCATTGCCTCTGACAGTAAGAGGGTTTGTTTCCGCATAATTGTCCCTCATCGTTTGGACCCAGGATGTTTTTCTGCTGCTTTGGCCCTTTGGGAAACATAAATATAGACAGGGCTCGACATTAGAACTGGCCCGCTGGCCCAGATGAATGATTGATAGTCCAGGCCAGCTGATTGCACGTTCAGCTGGCCCACTCGGGCCAGTTAAAATACAGTCTGAAAAAAAATAGACTGTAACACGTTCTCAACTTCACAGCGCTTTCCTGTCATACCGGTGTTTTGTCAGTAAATGTTTTTAAACGTTGCGCTAATAACTTACAGCCTCAACATATCATAAGCGCTCGTGAGCGCGCATGTGTGTCACAGATGAAAGGCAGCCGATGGCTTCACTGCTGTCCCTCCCGCGAGCGCGTTCGCGACTCTCGAATTGTACACTCGCACACAGATTTTAGCGCAGGGTTTCTCTAATAAAAAAACATGTTTGGTGAAACAATTTTAAAACCATCAGATCCTGACACAAGCCGAGCTTAAATCAGCATTCAAAGGGGAAAAAAATCACATCGAGAGTGACAGCAGGGCATGACGAAAACAGAAGGGAGAAAAGTTTGAGCCACAGTGACAGACAGCTGGAGGAGCTGGAACACGCTGCAGCTAAATTTCCCCTTAAATTTAAAGACTAGATCCTGGTAAAGATAATAGTTATTCACAAAGCATCTTAGCCCTGAAGAGAGCTCCTAAAGTAAAGATCTAAGGATGAAGAGTTTCTCACAGAGATGAAAGAAGGAGAGAAAGGTGATCATAACAATTCCAGCTCTATCACAGCCTCATATTAATATCAGTCAGATTAAGTAGACTCTACCAGCATGGTGAATAAACATGAGCACATGAATGTAAGAAAAATACAAACTATTTGATATAATAAGAGCCCAATTAATTAAATAAAAGTTGTAATTTACTTTTGCATCAGAATGGTTCAAGAGTAAATTGGTGACTGTTATTCTTCAAATCAAAAGTAACGTTCCTGGGCCAGCGGTTACAATGGTCGGGCCAGTGATCTTTGAAAACCAGTGGCTCGGACATTAGCTTAATGACAACCCCTGATAGAATTAAGTTCATCAGTGTAACCCGCTGAACTAAATTAGACAAAAGACAACTGATAAAACCAATTTTATAGCTCAAGTTAAAGACTAATATTACTGTTGGATTTTAGACTGTTTTGGTGTTTTTTTTAATTTTGTTTTTATGGATTCTGATGGCTTTGAGGTGAGAGATATACAGTACGACCTTCTGCTGGTTAGAGGGTATTAAAAAAAACACATTACTCATATGATGTTTTGGTCCCAACAGTTGTCCAATGGGATTCCCATAGAGAGTTGGTTCATGGACAAAAATGACAATGAGCTGCTGAAGCTGGTGCCCTTCCTGGAGAAGTTGGTCGAGATGGTAAGACTTCCTAGCATTCTGTATCCGTTGTCTGACCTGTTTTCTTTTTTACAGCTACATTAGAGTAATATTTCATGAGTACAGTATATGCGATCACTCTTTTATCTCCACCCCTCATGGTTCTCCTTCCTTTTTCAGAACGAGGATGTGCGGCCGCACGTTCGAGAGAGGTTCCGGCTTCACGACCTGTTGCCCCCTGACTGAACTGGACCACAGACTCTCGGAACAGGACAACCTAAAAAGACTAAAACAACATGCGTGTAAAAAGCCCCTCGTTGGATTACAAACTACAACATTGCCATTACTGTTAAAATTTTGGCCTTTATTTTTTTATTTTCTTTAACCCACCATTTCATTTTAAAACAAAAACAAAACATTTTAAATATATGGGTAAAGATTTCTTAATATCTAAATACATGGATGAAATTACAAACTATCAACAAGCCCAGGTGAACTCCTCTTTTTGACCGAGCCTCCAGCTGTGGAGACAGAGATTGTCTCCACACTTAATCCTGCAGTCTTGGTGCTGGTTCAGTGGATATGAAAGAGGAACTCTGCCTCAACGAAGTCCCTGAACCCAAACCAACCCCCCTGGTGCTCACGCTGTTGACACTGACGATTAACAACACTCTGTGGCTACAGACCATTTTCAGCAGGAATGTCTGGCCTGTAAATGAATCTGTGCATGTGTGTTTGTTTACTCCTAGCCACACACACACAAACACACACACTGATTTGGTGTTTGGCAATCCTACTATCTGTAGCCTTTGAATCATATGCATTCCTCCGTAGCTGAGTCAAGTTTCTATTGTTGGTTGCAGTTTTTTTCTGGTAAAACTTGTGTTTTATTGTTAAAAAAAAAAAAAGATAGCGTTTCAAAATGTTCTACTTTGTTTGTAAGATATGATATTTTAAAAGGGGTCATGTAAGTTTTATTGTGAAGCCTTTTTCCAAATAGGAGAACTTGGGAGCGTGTTAATGATGACAGTCCACTGCGTAGTCAAATGAAATGGATTCAAATGGTCTCTTAAGTATAGTTTGTTCTCATTGTCACAAATAGAGGTTTGGATGAATTCATTGGCTTCTCCGTTGGCAACACGGCTCCTTTATTCAATGTTAGGATTAAGACTTCTTACCTGTAAATCTGACATATTGTAAAGGTTTGAGGGCATTCATTTTCAAAGTGATCCATGTCAAAGTCAACCTTTCTTTTAAACATAGTATTCGATTCTTCATTTGTCTATTACCAGTATTTTTTTTTTTTTTTTTTTAAACATACTGGCGAGTCCAGAGCAGTTTCTTTTAGTTGTCATGTGTTATTTGATGGCTATATCAGTAGCGTTATGACTAATGTAGCACATCTCTGCCAGTGTGTCATGAAGTCTACCCATGGTAGGAATCTATGGCCAGACCCTGTACCAGCCATACCTGGCACCAGCAACATACTTTTCAACCAGTCCGCATGGCTGGCTGCTCCTCTACCTATTTCATATGTTTTTACTTTGTACTTATTAGCTTTTTTTTTCTTTTTTTATGTTTAGGATTGTGTTTAAGAATGGTAACTACGTATACGAATGTGTATCTGCCCGACTTCAGCCTGGACAACTCAAAGCCAAACTGACATTTGACTCCTTTGTTGCTTCAACTTATTTTTTTTGAAACAGTGAGCTAAACAGTCGACTGAGACGTGGATGCTGTGTTAGCTTCCTTACAAGCCTAAACCTGTGAGGAAAATGCTTATTGCCCATCGATTCCAAACCCTCAGGAGCTAACATGAAACTCCGTTACAATTTGGCATGCATTGTTGAACCTTTTTTCAGATCTTGGTCCTCCTGAATCCAAGTGAATTTTATGTTAAAGTAAATACGAGTGTTTGGATTTGTCTGGGTTGCCTGTACAGTGCCATATGATTCTCCTCCCCACAAGCCCCGGTCCCAGTTTTCCCGTAGTCCCATCCTCCCCCCAAAAAAAATATTAAGATGGAAAGAGACAATCAGGCCTGAAAGCTCTTGCAGATACTGAAACATTATCACACCCACTCTAACCCCGTATTCTTTCAGTGTACCATAAGTGTTGTGTACTGTGATTCCATTGAGTTCTCCTCCTATGAGTACATCTGTAGGTTGAATCCTGCTGTGCCCTACCCAAACAATCCCTGCTGCTTTCTCTGAAGGCAGGTTCTGTTCAGTGATGGATTTCATCCGGTCAGCACCTGCCCATCTTTGCCTTTTTGTTTTCACAAGAAGTTAGTAGCTCTCCTGGAATTAGAATTAGTTGTGTTCAAGTTAAATTTATTACATGGCACAGTGGTGTTTACTCTGACATAATGTTACGAGTACACACGTCCAGACTATGAATGTAAATTGTACATGGGGGGGGTAAAGTCTTAAGCGTATTTCTTATTCCTTGTGTTTTTTTTCCTCGTCAACAAGAACAAACAGACAAGGAGAGTCCGTAGCCAACATCTGCCATTCACATGTAGAAAAGGAGGCAAAAACAAAGTGTATGGAAGAGGAAATGCTTAAGGTCCCACCATGGTTTACCCCTCCCCTATCCTCCCATGGCCTCTCACGATCTTGACTGCCAGCTTTCAGTAGGCATGCCTCACTGAGTGTAATGTGGCCCGGGTGTGCTCGTCTCCTCAGTGGGCTGCGTGAAGACCTAAAGTCTATCAGTCATGGCTTGTTTTGAAGGACCACTGGGAGGCATTTAATACCTTTCACCCAGCTCATTTTTAATGTGCATTACCAGTTTATTGTACACTAAGTGTTGTACAATACATGCAGCTTAATGTTTTAAAAAAATCCTTAAAGTAAGGAAAATCTTTTGTATTTTTGATTTCAAAAGGCATGTCATATCTACTTTTTAAATGTATTAATGAAGATTTAACTTTACTTCAGATGGAGTGTTTTTTTCTTACAAATATCTGTATGTTTAGTTTAGCGCAAATGTTACTGAACTGTTAAACTTAGCATGTAGAGAATACAGCCTGCTTTGTAGGAAAGTCCTGAATTAAATTTTAATCATGGCACTTTTCTGCAGAAATGAGCTATCGTGTTAATGATTTTTATTTTATTTTTTTCAATATCTGTTAAGCCATTTTACTTGCAAGAATTGCTATTTGTGCTGGAGATGTATTTAAAATGTTTTAAGACATCTTTGTTAGCCGTCAGGCTACATGCTATTGTAAAGTGTATATACAGTTACATTGAATTTCTGAAACAAAGTTTTAAAGTTAAAAACCTCTTGCATGTTCTTTGTTTTTATTTCTCTCGAGTGTCTAAGATGAAGCTGAAGATGTAGGACTATTCATGCAAGAAAGGAGGACATGCATTGTGCAATGCTACTGTTAAATAACAGAGATATCAGTGCTTATGGGAGATATTGTAACACTAAATCTATTTTCCTATTTTAAAAGACAGACTGGGTTTATGGCCTTCAGAGAGCGTTACAAAATGTACACCCTATGCTTTCCTATTATGTTAAAGACCTAATGTTTTATTGTTCAATCCACCAGGGTTTGTTCCAGAAAATGTATTTGTAAAAATAATATTTCATTGTTTTCCCACTAACAGAAGTTAGTTTATCTTTTTAATTTAAATGCCTTTCCTTTACCTTTCTAACAAATGAGTTATGTCAAATCATAGATCAGTCATAATCTGTTCTAATTATTGGTTAACGTAGTTGTTTTTTGTTTAAACCAAAAACTTAAAGTTCTCTAGGTTATAATGCCCCTTGAGTATGTTAAATTAAAATAAAGATAAAAATAAAAGTTATTTTTCAGCAACTCTATCTTTAAAAGTAGAAAAACTGGCAAAAGTTCATAGAAATGAAGGTATTTAAACGAAATAAATTACGATGCAAGAGTTAATCACTGTTGGTCCAAATGTGAGAGTACATAGATTAACGGGCTTCATAAAATGATTTTAGTTCAGAATCTTTTCCTTTACCCCGTCAGATTATAAAGGCCTTCACAGCAGGCACAGTAATAGGGTGTGTTTGCAGCAGATGTCTTGTAAATCCTCCAGCAAGTCTTCTGGCTCCTCGTGCAGGGCTCCAGTTTCACGCGAAGGAGTTAATCAACAGACTCCGTCAATAATTCAGCACCGACGGTCGGGCTTGTTGCCGAAATCCCTTCTACGTTTCGCAGCCCTCATTTCGCACCTACTTTTTTTCCCCTTTTAGCGGTGTCCTCAATTACGCCGCTTCAGACCAGAGGTAGAGTTTCAGATGGACACCGAGGAGGAGAGGAGCCTGTGGGAACACTTCAACGTGACGATGGATCATCACCTCCACCTGCTGAGGAAAGATGAAGTTTGAAGGGATAACTTACTGACTCTGTTCAGTTAACAAATATGAAGCTCCATGTTTGTCTCAGCTGAGCATCTACGCTGCATCAAGAGGAGAAAACACATTAGATTTATTTTTATTATCTGGAGTTACCTTTTTTGGTTTTAATCGAGGACACTTAGGATGTGGTCGACAGCAGCTGCTTGCATCGTTTGCGTCCTATCAGGTAAATTTAAAGTCACTTTTTTTTTAGAAATAATTAGTCTGTTTCTATTTGTTTATAATCTCTAAACATATTATGTATTTAACTTACAATTGTGACGTGATAAATGTGATTATAAAAAAGTTACCTAAGTTGACGGTTTCCGCTGTTAATTAAGCTTTAGGCTTTTAAGTAAGTAAAAGGTTTGAACAGCTTACTTAATGTTTGTTAAATTTCAATTGTTGACGTTTCTCGCAATAAATATTGAACTTCCAATTCTCTTTATCTGAAAAATAAACTTTTTGTAATATTTAATATAATTTAAAAACCAAAATGGAAATTGCCTAGATACATTGAATTACATTTTTCGAAATGTTCTATTTTCCTCTAAAGGTGAAAAATGTTTGATCAAACTTAAATAGGGTTTTATTGATTTAAACACCCAAACAATTTTTGGAAATCCAATTAAAATACTATGAGGCTCTAGGGACTTCTCAGTTTCGCAACAAACAACACAGCACTTATAAAACTGGCTAATTCTGATTTTCCCACTGGAGTGACAGCATTAGTCTAATCATTTCCTGTGTTTATGTTTTCTTGTGTGCAGGCATCATCTGTGATGTCAAACAAGTGTATTCACAACCCAAATGGATACAAAGAAAGACTGATCAGTCTCCTGACAAGGCCTCCATATTAGAGGAAGACATCCAGAAAGTTATTAATGAAATCCACTCTTTGTCTGGTGAAAATATAAATAAACGCATCTTTAGCGCCACATACACTGCAGAAGGTTTGGACCTAAATGCATATTATCAAGCTCTCAGTGATTTGTACGCTGTCTTTCAGCCTCTGTTGAGGGACAGATTTCTAGATGACCTTCCGAAGACATTAGTGTGTATTCTGTCTGGCAGACAGGACTGTGGCCTGGAGGCAGAACTAACAAAGACCGTGTCTCTGGAGTTAGGAAAGCCGCTGCTGAACTTTGTGTCGTCTCTGCGATCACAGTCGTGCACTACACTGAACCGTAATGGAGGGTCAACCAGCTTCCTGAGTGCCTACCTCAGGACTGGGGAATCAACATCAGCAGCATTAGATGGTTTTCAGAACACTTTAATAAATATATTGTCAACTTTCCCTCTTTCTGGGAGTTTGATGGGGGCTGTGAGCAGCCTTGTGGAGGCAACTGTGACATACATTTCAGAGTTCATGGCAATGTTATTGCAAGTTCCTATGGACTTTATCAAAATAGCTTTACAGTTTGGTATTAGGATACCATCTTTGGAGGGGAAACAGACCTGTGAGCAAGGTAATAATTCTTTTTCATTAATATAAATATTAGAAAAGTGTCATATCATTTCCTAAACTGTCCTTCATAATATGCATGTCTCTAATTTCCTTTCACTTGTTCTGCAGGAGATCTCAAGCAGCTCATTATGTGGTGAGTCATCAGTTATATACACACAAACCTTTTTTTCATTACAAAGCTTCTCTATGGAGTTTCCCGCTATTAGAAGCGCTGTGGAGCCAAAGTGACAAGAAGTCAAATGTGCCTCTCACAGAGCATTTTAGCAAGACTCGGTCAACCAGCCAACCTAAAAGTCTGTCGTTTGCAACAGCATGTCAGAGATTAAACTTAAGATAAGTCTGAAGAGAGAACTGATTTGTCACACCTAAAACCATAATGCTTTTTGGATTCCCTAGTGTTCTAACACAGCCAGTGCAAGTGGTGATGAAGACAACTACTTGTTAGCAAAAGCAGATCTTAGTAATGGACGATTTGCAATAAAGAAAAAACAAAGCGCTGTTTTGTTAGATCTCAAGCAAACACACAATGTCTGGTGTTGAAAATCCCGAAATGTAAGACTTGTGTTTTTGAAAGAAAACTCCATAAGGCTCTTTTTATTAAGATCTCCATCCATTGCTTAGAGAAGTAAAAAAAAAAAAAAAAAAACAGAATCTTCCAGAGTAATGAGTATTAATCATTTTAGCCAATATTGTTCTGACTGAAATAATCTTTAATAAGAATGCACTGCCTGTTTGTTCAGGGGAATCAACAACAATGTGAGCTGGTCCTTTGGTACCTCCATCATTGACATCTTCCTGGATATCTTCCTGGCTCAAGAACAGCCTCCATGCACATATCCGGGACCAGAGTGCTTGAATCCTCAAAGTGTCCCCTTCCAACGCAGCGTCTCCGAGTCAAAAGACAACACTGATTACTACCAGGACATCCTGCTAAAGTGTGATCGCCGCAATCTGGCCAAGCTCAACGACACATTGTGCGCAGACATCCTCACAGGTTCGAGAGTGGGATCCGCAACATCTGTCCTCACCTTTTGCCGGGAAATGAGCTCCCTTAGCGCTAATCAGGTTGAGCAGGTGTGGAGCAACATGTGTTATGTCATCCAAGCATTGATGTCTCCGCTCTTTAGCAGGTCATCTGAGTGCACACATTCTCCACCTGCTGTCACCCCTCCCCCTGAGGCCGTTCGCCTCCCTCACTCTGAACTCCCTAGAGTAGCCAGAGAAGCTTCCAACCTCAGACAGCTGGCCTGCAACTACAACACCTGGTTAGAAGATGAGGGGGTAGACGCCGTCCTCGTGTCGCTGTGCAGTGATAATGCACGCGAGGAGTTTGCAAAGCAGGTGTGTAACAATGCCCTGTTGATGAGGAAGCTACTGTCAGAGGAGATGAACAGCTGGCTGTATGGCTACTGTGCCAACTCCTCTGCAGACTCTGCGTACTTAGTGAGTCAGTTCTGCGTCTATGAGCAGTGGATGGATCAGCCTTCAGTGAACCCCCTCTTACTGGAGTTCTGCACAAGCCTAGATGGTCCCAGACTGACATCGCTCATCTGTGAGGACACTAGATTCTTCATGCTTTTATTCTTCAACCCTGAAAATGGACGCTTTATGCCAAATTGCACAGCATTACCACCGGTCCCTGTCCCTGACTCAATCATGTTAGAGTCCTGTCAGTACTCAGAGTGGCACAATGTAACGCAAATTACCATTGATGTTTTGTCGGAGTGCATCAGACTCGATCACATTGGTTTTACCCAAGAGGTGTGTTCTAACAAAACCTTTCTAAACAGCTTGCTGCTCAATAAGGAGAACGCCTGGCTTGAAAATCACTGTGATGCCTCTCTCACTGTAATACCCCCAGTGGTAACCGAGCACTTCAGCATAGCAGGCTGGTGTGACTACCATACGTGGGGAGAACGGCAAGTGGACGACTCAGTGGTCGGCCTCTGTTCGCAGCATGATCAGGTCGCTTTCCAGAAGAACGTCTGCTGCAAAACGTCTGTGCTTGAAAAGCTGCTAGAAAACCCTCAGAACAAATGGCTGACATCAGTTTGCGAGGAAAAGGAAATGGAGGAAATAGCTGTGTTACCACAGGTAAGTAACTTTTGTGTAACTGTAAACAATGTTGGCTGACAAGGGGAAACATGTTTCAGCGTCTAAAAAAGGTTTCCATTTGGAGTCAATGCCAATTCAATTAGTAGAATAAAAAACATGAAAAATACAACTGCAGAACTGCTGTGCTGTTTAAAAAAAACATGATTCAAGAAATGCATTAACTGCAAACACATTGCAAACACGTAAACAATGCATAGTAAAATATGAAAAGAAAAATGCTGCAAATCCAGGCATCACAATGGAAGTGCTCCCCGCCTGCAGCGGATGCTAAGTGGAAATGACTCATTTGAAACGACGGACACTGAGAGATTTCCGGCACCAGATTTAGTTTTTATCAGTCCACAAACAAATCCATGCAACTGTTGGAAGGGTTTATTGTCTGTTGTGTATTATATGTCTTGTATGTTTGCATTTGTTATCAGTATTGCATTGTTTCTGAATTTGCAGCCTATTTCTCCCAGTGGAAATATTTCAGGCAGGCAAGACTGTCAAACAATTTGTATACTAATGTATTAATGCTTTGTTCTTTAGGTGTGCAAGTATACAGAATGGACTCGTCCGATGATTGTAGACATGACCGAGCTCGCTCTCTGTGCTGAGACAGACCCGCTTAACTTCACCACCAAAGTCTGCTCCAATGAGTCAGTCATCCAGAACCTGCTGGCCAATCAGGACAACACCTGGTTATTACAGCACTGTGCCAACCATTCAAACTCACGGGTCACTCCTGGTGAAGGAGGGGGGCAGGGAGAAGGCCCGACTGGCTTCAACCCCACAGAGCAGTGCCAGTACTCCAGCTGGAGTATTTCTCTTCCTGATGCAGCTCTCCTCACTTTCTGCTGGGAGCACGACCAGACAACTTTCATCTCCTCTATCTGCCCTGATGCTAGGCTTCGCTTTCTGCTCTCCCAGGAGCCGTCTAGTGTGTGGGTGGACAGCATGTGTACCACCTACACCAACTACAGTACCACTTACAACAACGACAACAACAGCAGCACCACAGTGGAGCCTAACTTCTGCCTGGCCAGGAACCTGCTGAGCCGCTTCAACTGGAGCTGCTCAGCCGACCTAACCTCCGCCTGCCAACCTGGGGCTAGTCAAAATACGGCTCTACAGATAGCGATGCATTGCTGGGTGGAGAATATGAGGTTCAGGGTGAAGGATCTGCTGACTCCACCAGTGGCTTCTGTGTTGGAACAGGCAGTCAGCGCCACTGTCGTGATCCTGTTGGCACTGGAGGAAGTCCAGAACACCTCGCTGCATGTCAGTGAGAACATAAGACAGAGTGTGTTGTCGTCTGTAGTCCGCTATCTTGAGAGGGAAAACAACTTTGACAAAAAGAGGGTGCTGCTGCAGTGCTTTGGGGTAAGTAGTTTGATTGTGCAGTACTTTTTTGGAAAAGAAAGTTTAAAGCTGTCAGAAGTTTTTTTTTAGATAGATATTAACTCCCTGTTAGTGAAATACTAATCTCATTGTTACTACTGATGCATTAATAAGTCAGTAGCATTTGACTGAAGATTGTCAGTTGTGTTGCAAATAAGAAGTATTGTCTCATTCCCCTGGATAGCTCAATCCCTACCTATATCAGTGTCTTTCTAACAATGTGAAGCAGTCAGATACATGTATTGTAAGAAAAGCTATAGAATTTTACTTTTAAATCGCTGTAGAGAAAGAGTATTTACAACCCTGTAAATGTGTGTGTGTGTGTGTGTTTGTTTCCTTTTTATAGAGGGTCTTGACCAGCTTAATGCAGACAGCCAGAGACCTTACCGGCGATGAATCCTCCGTCATTAAGGTGATTTAAACAAAAACCTTGAAAAGCTTTTTGATGGATTTCCATAGCTAGCACACATCGATGCACTTTAACCATGTACGGATATTTTCAGCTTCTTAACAAGTGTCTGTTTGAGGACTTCTCCATGACCAGGATTTTATCAGTGTTGTTTGTTTTCATGTATGTTGTTTATAATGTTCCATTTGAATTGCTTTTATATAATATGTTGTATCTATCTCTGGAACGCTGAATTCCTCTCTGCACAACAAATTTACCCTTGGGTACTAATAAAGAAACCTTAAACCTCGATTTATAATCACCATAGCTTAAATACTTTTGACTTTGACAATGACTCCTTCCTTTTTTTTTTTTTTTTTTTTAATTTATTTTTGGGCTGTTTGTGCCTTTAATGTAGCGATAGGACAGTGGATAGAGTTGGAAATCAGGGAGAGAGAGTAGGGAATGACATGCGGGAAAGGAGCCACAGGTTGGACTTGGAGGACTACAGCCTCCATACATGGGGCGCGAGCACTAACTACTGCGCCACCAGCGTCCCATGACTCCTTCCTTTTGACAGACGTTCCCCCAGCTTTTCCTGTGGTGTAATTATAAAAAAAATATTTTTTTTTAAACTACTATTGGATAGCTTGCAACTCAAGATGTGACTATGCCTCCTTTAGGATGAACCAAATGACTTTGGTGTATTCCTGACGTTTTCTCTGGTTTCATCACACAGACCAGCACATCAGTTCATGACTATGATTTATTTGTGGGGCTAATTCTAAATGATAGAAATTTAGTTTACAACACAACTCTTTCAAAATACATCTTCAAACTAATGTTCTCATCCTTTTATCATTCATGTCTTGTATTATTTGTTTAATTGTGTTGTTCATTTGTCAGGAGTACTTCAGTATACCGCTGAGCCGGCTGAGGTCAGTGCTGAGTCCAGCTCACATCACCACCGTCAGACTGATCCTCCAGTACTACAACAGAAACAAGGATACGCTGCAGGTGAAAAACCACAATGAAACCCACACTGATCGCATTGAGCGGTCTTCTCCTGATTCTTACTGGATTCTCTTGGCACTATACCCTCGGTATAGCCTTACTTTATTGCATAGTACCATATATTTAGTTTTCTCTCACAGAGGTTGTGTTTCCTTCTGTTTCCCAGCTGCCTGACTTGTATTTGTCCACCATGGTGTCAGTGATGTTCCAGACACACCTGGTGAAAGATGGCAGTCTGTTCCCTGAACTGGCTCCCCTGCTGGCTGCAGCCACACCTGCTGACATCCAAGCTCTGCCCTCACTGAATAACAACAATAATGTGTAAGTGATGGTGTTATCTACACAGTTTAATGACTGAATTCTTAACATTGTATTATCACGATCACTGTATTCCTCATTCTCACTGCAGTATATTTTGCTGCCTTAGTTCTTGCATACTCAATATTTAAATCACAACAGTCCAAACATGCTAAATAAAGCCCCCAGCTCTGTTGTCCTGTCTAATGTGTAATTCTGCTTACATTAACAATCTGCCTGTGTGAAATGATTTAGTTTAAATGTGTTCTCTTTCTGCTTCAAGGGGTATTTCTTAAGATAGCCTGCATATTGTGTCATGCATCATTTACATTCTTTCAAAGCTTGTATTTAAGATCTTTAATAAAATAAGGCAACCTGGGGACAAAACTGTAGTTTTCCAAATGTATGATAGGTTCAGACTCTCCTGGCATCAAAAGATGTAATATTTATGTGTTTCAAAGTGGTTCCTGAGATTTTATATGTCAATACCAGGATGTATTTAAATTTTGATCTGAAACAAAGCACGGGTGTAAGGCTTGTGCAAGAAGTGATGTGTCATTGCATCCTAGGATGCCAGAAGCATGCATTATAAATAGAAGGCAAAGGGAACTTTTTGAGGACTATTTTTCATCCTGGAAGGGCTTACAATGTGTGTAGGTATTTTCTGTCTGCTGAAGAATGAGTCGTTAAATGGGGACCAGAACAACCAGAAAGTCGCATTTTTATTTTTGACTCAGTTATGCAGCTACAGCTCCAAGCCCTCCTCTGTCTTTGTCTTTATTATATGAGTGCAGTTCAAGTCAAATTGAATATTCTCTGGTGAAATGGTGGGGCAGTGAACACATGAAGAGCCCTAAATCTTTTACTCAAAAAGCAAGATTTTGGATTAAATCAAAATAACTGATTGCAAAAATGTAACTGTTTTTAAATGCTTTAATCACCTTAGAATATCTTGTTTCTTTTGTCAAATAAAAATTCAGTGAGTTCATTTTTAGTTGTCACAGCCATGACATGTGGACAGTAAATATGTAGCTGGAACCTGCAAGCAATTAGCTAAGCTAAGCTTAACTTACTTTAGCTGAACTGGGAAAGGGTTTTAAAACAGCTAGCCTTGCTCTGTTCATAGGTAACAAAATATGCAGCAGACAGTCCTAAGTGCAATCCAGAAGAATTTGATCTTTTTTTTTTATCATTTTATACTGACAACCCTCAACAAGAAAGGGAAATAACATTTAAAAAAAATAATAATAATAATAATAAACACATTTTCCAACAATTTTTAACTGGTTACATTTTTTATCCCACTATAATAAATGTTTGAAGCAGTCTTTCAATGCAGGCCTCCTCAGGTAATTATGTTTAAACACAATTGCAATACTTCTCTTTCTTTCTTTTGTTTCTTTTTTTTTTTTTAGGAGGGAGACCATCAACAGAAACTTAAAATACATGACTCTGGAGCAGAGGCGAGCTTTTGGCTTGTGGTTCAGCAAAGTTATGCCCCCCTCTGACATCACCAGAGGTCAAGAGTCACTCATCAGGGACACCGGAAACCTGATCGCCTATCTGCCTTTCCACAACTTCCAGCACCTTTTGCCTGCTCAGGTAACATGACTCTGGGCTCTGACACCTGGAGGGGAAACCTAAGAAGGCAGGAGTTACCTGTCACATAATGGTCATACAGAATAGACAGTTTCTTCTTTACCTGTCACCACCATCATGTGTCACATCCTGGTAGCTAACGTTCAATAAGTAAAGACAGGAACTCAGGAATAATGAATGATCTTAAGATAAAAGCCAACATTCATAACCAAGGATTTAAAAAGAAAATGCTGAGAAGCAAGCCTACCCGCTCTCTACAATAGTTACAGAAATATATCATGATTTTCATGTAAATATGAAGCTACCGCACCCAGTTAGCTAAACTTGGCTTAGTTCTAAAACCGTTTGGTTTATGTATAGATTAGACTAACAAAATGTAATGTGCATGTTAAGATGTGCTTTTACAAAGATGTTGGTACCTCTGGACACATAACGGCTTGCTTTTCCATCGTATATTCCATATTACACTAAGCTAACCTGTTAGGGATAGGTCCATAGTCATAATTATGGATTTAAACTTGATATATTACTTTAACTCTGCAAGAAAGTTTAGTGAGCTTTTTCTGAGATGTCTAACTTTTCTTAACAGAATTGAATCACCCTCGATTCTCTCGTTAGTTTGAGGTACACTTCCCACATCCAAAAATAATTGCTATGTTGTTAAACCTCTCGTCATATGTTGTTGCTATGTTATGAAAAAATAAGTATTTAGAGACCGCTGGTAAACATTTAAAAAATCAATAGCCTTGTAATTGCTATATTATATTAATACAAAAAAAGTATTGAAAGTCACTGAAACTTTTCGTCATGTTCCCTGCAGCTGTTAGATGGGCTGGAAGTTTTGCAAAGAAACACCCTCACTTCTCTAAAGCAGGAATTCATCTCTCACAGCATCATCAGCACCTACAGAAACCTCACTGCTCAGGATCTTACAAGGTGGGGAATGACTGTCCGACCTCTCCGTCTATGTAAACAGTTTATGAGATTCTCAATTTGTGTGGATCCACAGGCAGCGTCAAATAACTAAGGAAATATTACTGTGTAAACTAATTCATATTAATAATATTTTTTTCTTTTGCTTGCATGCACAGTTACACATGTCACAATATGTTAAATATATGAGTGAGTAGGGCAATGCAATTATTGAACCTTAAGACTTTACCTATAGAGACTTACTTACTGAGTAATTGTTTTTCTTCCTCACAAAATGTGCGCCCAAGTGTGTTGTTAAAACAGTGTTTGCGATTTCAGGTTAGGTAATCTCTCCTGCCTGGCAGACCCAGAGGACCTTCTTGTGTACAAAGATACTGAGCTCTTCAGTGTCATTAGAGAAATTGTTATGAACTGCACACATGAGGGACTGAGTCTGCCCAGCCTCTTGGTAAGCACATAAAGTGAATACGTTGGTGTCCTTATTGATTTTCATACGTGTGTTTCCATTAAAGGAGAATATTTCAGACATGTGCTGTTTTGTGCTTTTTGGGAACCTTCTGTCCAGGTTTCCAGTTTGTTGCTGAACAGCACAGAGTTAAAGGTCCCCTCCTTGCTCAGTTCTGATCGACTGGCAGAGATCGCCCCCCTCCTGCCGTTGCTGGGTGTGCCTTTTCTGCAGGGTCTCACACCGTCACAGCTGCACCCAATCCTCCCGGTCCTTAGCTCCGTTTTATTCAGCCCTGCACAGGTAGTGGAGCACACTCAACCTGTAATCTACATTGAAGTTATAGAAATCTTCCTCTATAACATTATTTTTACTATGAGCCGATTCTTCTTCTGTAAATTAATCATCAGGTGTCCATAGTGGGGGTTGGGTCAGTCCCTTTCACTAGACAATCCCCTATTTGTTGTGCATGGATGGTTTTCTGGCAGCTGGTGGGGCTTGTAGTCCTAAGTAACAGCTGACAGGCAAGCCAACATCAAGCACACTGATCCCTGAAGTGAGTTAGCTTATGAGGTAAAGACCGGAGCTTTACGCTACGCTCAGCTATCGTCTGAACTGGAGCCGTTTACTTTCACCTCAGCCCCACAGCTGTTGTCTTGCTTTTATACGTCACTGTGCGCCTGAGAGGATACATCTTTTCAACCATAGTTATCTTTTGACAGGTCCACCATAAATCATCAGAACTTTGTTTTGAATTAATGTTAGTTGAAAAGGGCAATTCAGCATTTTGTATTTTAAAAGTTCCATTTGAAAGGTAATGTCATGTAATTCCTTTGCTGATTTTCTTTATGTATTTCAGGGTTCCATTATTATAGACAAGACGTCCACAAGTAACACAGTGAGTTATTCTTAAAATGCAAAACGATGTGAATTTAGGTTTTTACGTTTTTGCAACTTTAAGCCAACATCTTCCTCCCCTCTGCCCAGCTGACCACCACGGATCAGCTGCAGCATCTTGGCTCCCTCATTGTGGGACTGAAGACAGAGGCCTTGTTGAGCGTCACCTCTGACAGGCTGCTGTCATCCCTGCCTGCAATGGCCCAGTACACTCCAGGCCTCAGCCCTCTGCAAGCTAATGCTATTGCCACCAAGCTCTGGGTAAAACACAAACACATTGACATTTACTTGAAGATTTTACAATTTTAAGCTTCTTCAGTCGAAAAGTGTTGAGTTTGACTTATGTTGAGAAAATTGTAACAAATAAATAATAAATATAATTTCATCGATGTCATTTGATCGTTACGCTTACATTGATGTTTTCTTGCTTCTTCTCTGACCAGGGCTTCCCAGAGGTAGTCGGTTGGTTGGATGATGTGGAGCCTTTGCTCCATTGCACTCCTCTGCTGAGCGTCATGCCAAGAACCCGTTTTATTGTGAACAATATCACCACTGCTTCCACAACATCCTGGAACACACAGCAGGTATCACACAGCCCACCTTACACCAGAATACACTGAAGGGGACATTTTATTTAACGGTAGAGTCGGCAGTATTGTTCGTTGCAGCTTCTTAACACAACATTTAAACTGGGCCCCTCCTCCTGGACTCATGGCTACCAGAAGCGTACACTCACTATAGGGTTAGTGTGTAAGCCACTACTTGTACCTACACGGCAAGCTACCACATGCTAGCACAAGCTAACTGACGGTGTTTGTGACCTGCCTGTCTAACATAAAACAGGCCATCTCCATGTCCGCGGGTTAAAGACAAAACAAGGTTCTCAAGCTTTATCCTCAGTTAGATTGTATTTTCTCTTCTTTGTATCTACGTCCAAGTCCATTATATTCAGTTTGAATGGGCTCCAATCGCTGACATGTATCAACTCCCTAACTCAGCTGTGCAGTATCATTGGCTGAAGGAAACACACCAGCTCATTGCCCCGAAATATTCCGACTAAACCCAAGAAAAGAAAAAAAAAGAACGTCCAAATACAGACAGAGGGCAGTGTGTATGCAGAAACTGTCACCACTCCACAGGTATGGAGGCCCGTAAGTGATGATTGAGCAGTCTTCTTTTTTTTTTCAGGAAAAAGTTATTGACTCTACCTTTAAAGTTTTGAAGTTTGAGATGTATGATCAGGGATCGATAGCAGAAATATATTTCACACTCTAAACATGCCTGTGTGTAAACTTTTCCTCTGACTATTTGGAACCCCAGTAACAACAACCTACCTTTCACATATGGCATGTTAAACAGTGTTTGGCAGTCAAATAACATTCATGCATTCAACCTTTATATAAATCTTGAAAATAATTAAGGGCAAATCTACATTTTCTATGACGTAGAGAGCACAACAACAAAGAATACATGTGCACAAAAAACAAATAATGTCAACAAGACAATTAAAAACAGTTACATCCGAAGGCAGGGTAGTTTAAATTAATAAACTGACCCATAGGAACAAGTGTGTGAAGTTTGAACGTCTGTTGCAAAGTGATCCATGTGAATGCAGCAGAGAAGTTCAAAGCAGTTTTACCAACTTAAATGTTTGCCCGAGGAACTTCAAATACTGGAACATGTTGAGTGTTGACTATGAGGCTGTTTAACTAGGAAGTAATATATGGTGGCATTTTACCAGTTATGGACTTGTAAATAAAAAACAATGCCTGTCACATCTTGCAGTTAGAGGCACACAGCCTACCTTTTCATATAAAATGTGCTTTTTTATGTTGATATTGACCTATGGGTCTGACATAATGTATACAGTAAATAAAGTAACTGTTGCCTGTAATGGACCTGAGGGCAGAGTGATATAGATGCAGTTTTGGCGGGGCAAACGTGGAAATGAAAGTGAGTGATCTAACCAGCCACCAAGATATTTGCATTCCGAGACTCTTTCAATGTTGTGTCCTGTCACATTGGTGATATGTAAACCATCATCTGCAATGTCTCTTTCTCTAGAGACAAATATTTGGTTTTGATTGGGTTGAGATCCAGTTTCAGATTGAACAGTGCATGTTGTAGATGATCAACAGCTTGCTGGAGGTTTTCAGCTGCTGAATGTTCAGTGTTGGCTGTGTGAATGACGGTATCTTGATAAGCTGCTAAATTATGAAGTGAAGTAGCAAAAGCAAACATGTCATCACTGATACCATGAATGGGCTTGTTGCATACAATACTGACAAACACCCTCTTTATATCAGTTTGCCATTTTCTCTTCTTGTTACAGGTGTGGAAGGTAGCAGCACAGAACATGCATAAACCGTTTAACAATAAAAACAAACACTTTTTTTTTTCATATTGTCACCAGGCGATTGCAATTTTCAAAAAGGTGCTTGAGACTAAACCAAATCTAATCAGCCTAGATTTTCTGTAAGTACAACTTTTCTGTGCTCTTTTACAAATGCTTTATTAAGGCTTTAAGTATTTTGCAGCTTTATACTTTTATATAGATGTATTGATCCTCATCTCTTTATGTAACCAGGAGTCTGGGCACAGTGGGTCAAGGTGTGAGCTGTACGGTCTTACAGGAGTGTTTTCGAGCTGATTCCTCGTCTCCTGCAGTGAGAAAAATCCTACTCCTTCTCAAACAGCAGCCCGGTCCTCTTCACACCTCAGTGGTACAGTTACCTATTTTGAATGGTGCCATCTGCTGCCTGTATGCTTGTTAAATAAATACTGTGATCTATACATCTTTTGTCTTCATTCTTCTGGACAGAAAAGGTGTGTGATCGAGGAGCTGTATCAGTTTGAGTTCTTCTCTGAACTGTTGGAAGATCTGGGAGCTGAGATTGCCCTGTCCATGCCGTAAGTACTCATTTCCCTCTGATGAAAATGATTTGGACACTTTAAAAGTGGAGTGATTAGAGTCAAATGACCATTAATCAATCCAATCAAAATTATATCAGGGGTTATTTCATTATGTGAATATAAGCAATATATTTCAAAAAACCTTCACTGTAATATCGATACATGTCATTTATCAGAGTTACTTGTGTATTTAACATGTTTTACTCAATATTAAAAGAAACTTAACCAACCATATATTGGCCCAGAGAAAAACATGACCTAACATTTTGACGAGAGGTTTTAAAAGCTGTGGATTGACATTGAGTCGTTGATTATAAGGGTAAAATATTCTTTATGCTTTTTTGTGTGATGTTTGCAGTGTGAGCACCATTAAGAAGTTCCCCACGGATATGATGGACACTCTCAGGAGGATGATCATTCAGGAGCCTCAGCACTTCCTCATGCTAGCTAGAACCAAACAGGAGCTGCTGGTGGACAAAGTGGTTCAGAGGATGGTCAGTAGAGCTACACTGTGATGCCCCTCTTCTGTTTTACAAAGTTATGAGTGAATAACTGAATGGTTTGTAATTCCTGCAGCTTGACCTGCGGGTTTATTTTGGACTCTTTCTCTACAGGGCATGTACACAGGCGTGTTCACTGAGGAGGAGTTTAGTTCACTGGGCATCATGGCACCATTTGTGGTGGATGAAGTTCTCATTCAGCTCGACCGCAGCTTCTTCACTGAAAATCTGGATTATCTCCAGGGGCTCTGCTACAGCAGCGGCAAGATGAACATTGTGGCTCGTATCCTGCAAGATCCTGCCGCCTTTGGGTAATTCAACATCTTAATTTAAAAATGTAATTGTTGGAGGCAAGAAAATCCAAATATGTTGAATGATTTCTAATAAAGTGAGTTAAATAATAGTAAGGTACTACAACCTACTGTGACATCATAAAAATAACATAAACATTCATTTGAAAAGTACAAGTTTCGAAACATGGACATAATAATACTAATACTACTAATATTATTATAAAATGATTTTGCAGCTGTAACCACAATTTGTTTTTAAAAAGCATTAATGGTCTGTGTTTACTTTGTTAATCTGGCTTTTCATGATACTGTGTGATAATGTGCCATTAATTGAAGTGATTTTATCACAGTTTGTCATTAAATGACATGACATGTGGGAAAGGAGCCACAGGCGCGCGGACTAACCACTGCTTCACCAGCGCCCCTGTATTTTATTTTTTGGGGCAGGCTTTTTGTATATGACACTATTTTGCCATGGTGTGATGTGATAATCACATTGTCAGATTTTCCTTGAAGAAATTACCTTGAGGTAAAATCTAAAATATCAGAAATCATCTGTTTAATGATTTTCAATTGAAGGTTAGTCCTGTATGGTGGCATTACTCCGCAGTGAGACTTGTGTTTACAGTTCAGAGGGTAAACTTGAAAATGATCATGACTATAGAGAACAGGTGTCAATTTTGCAGGGAACCGTGGAAAAATCATAACAATCGTTCCTTTTGTTTTCTCACAGTCCAGCCAAACACTGGAACAAGACCACAGTGAGTCAGGTGGACCGCTTCCTCTTCTTCCTGCCTAAGGACAAACTGCAGGAGATTCCTCTTGTGAGTCCACTTCAGTCGCTTTACAGATTCATTTGATGTCCAGAAATCAGCAGTGAGGTGTTGGGATTGTTATCTGATCTCACGGCAGGTTAGGCCAACAAAGGCTGTAAATAAACCCTCAGGTGTCACATCTCCAGCAGGTGTCAGGATCAGGTGGTGAAGTTCCTGTTCTCTTGCAAACCGTGTGTGTGTGTGTGTGTGTGTGTGTGTGCGTGCGTGCGTGCGTGCGTGCGTGTGTGTGTCTACACATGTGTTTGTGTTGTTTGTTTTCCTTCAGGATCTGATGACAGTGGGCTGTATAGAGAAGCTGTTCATGAGCCAGCGGCAGTGGGAACGCGGGGATGTTGGGAGCCACTGTTTAAACGAGAACGATAAGAAGAGAGTTTTTGATAAGCAACAGTTTGTCCTCCAGTTTTTCCTCGGCTTCCTCAAAATAAATCCTTTGTCACGTGAGCATCACTTCTGTTTCTGGAATCAAATCCTTTAGGGGATTTTAAAAGGACTATAGTGTAAATATGAAGTGCCAAAACACCACAATATGTTTTGTATAGGAACTGTTACTCCATTTACATGCTGGGTTCTCCATGTCAAACGTCACACCATTACTTCAATAGGTTATTATTTCAGCAGTGTATTGATGTTTGTTGGAATATAGTGCAGTATATGAAACAGAAAATAGTAAAACAAAAATATTTTCTATTTAATGCTGTTGATATAATATGTTTTACATAAAGTCATACGTATTTTACAACATTTCTTGATCTGACTTTTGTGCCTGTGTCCTTTTCCAGCGGCTCCCATGGTTCCTACCTGTGAAATCCTGCACACTACAGCTCCCTCTGCCTGGACCTCCAGCAGTCTGATCAGCATGACTACATCAGCCTTCTCCAACTGTCTGGAGCTTATGGGTCAGGACCCATTCCTTGCATCCTACCAGCGCAGCCAGGTGCTGAAGAAAGTCAAACAGGTGAAATTCAGTCCATTTAACCACAAAGAAGTAGTGTGTTATTCAAGGCCTTAAAGGGACGCTTCCCCTCCTTAGTCCTGGTTTCATCCTGTGGTTCTGTTATGTCTTTACATGCTTCATGTGGTGTTACGTGTTCCTGTGTGTGTGTGTGTGTGCAGATATACGGCCCTGTCTCGTCCTTCTCTCAGTCTGTGATCACACAGCTGGGCTGGATAGCGACAGAGCTCTCCATGGAGGAGCTGAGCAGCCTCAGACTGACTGAGCGTAGGAGTATCGCTGCTATGGGTGCTATCAGTGCATGGACCAACAGACAGGTACAGTACATGCTTTGTTTACAGCTGTTAACATATCACACAGATTTAAGATGGAATATGACTTTTTTAAACTTTTTGTATCTGCCATATTAAAAAGTGAAAACTGATTATTTAAGATCTGATTTGTTTGTAAATTAGCATTGCTAAACACTTCTGATGCTGTGGTTTGTTTGCTCATTTAAATAAAAATGCTAGTTTGAAACACCATGCTTATGGCTGCTCATTGAGACCCACACAAAGTTACATTTCACATTTTTTTGTTTTTTGCAAGTGGCCTTGGTGTTTTGGGCTGTCCATTTATGTCCATTTATTGATATTTCCCATTCTGTATGGATGACGTAGAGGCACAGAGCTGGAAGCAAACCTCCTTTTTGTCCATCCTGCAGAGGTCAATGAGAGTGACTATTCCAATCACCTCTTAGTATAACCCAATATGATTCAACATTATAACAAACCCAAGCTTTAAAATGACCATAAAGTTGTTTGAACTCCCCGCTAAATAAAAAACAACTTAATGAAACACGCACCAATGCAGAGTCTGTATTAAACTGCAACGAGTTAGGCACACTTACAGTTATGTGTCATGGGTGTATGATGAAAGAGCATGTCTGGATCATAACTCTTGTTTCCATCCCAGCTTGTTGCACTGTTTAGCGCCATTTTAAACTCCACCAAGCAAAGTCCAAGCCAGCTGGACTATAGCACACTAGGGGCCATGGGATACATTGTGTGCGGAGCTAAAACCACTGACATAAATGTGTTCAATGCTGTAGAGTTCAGGTGAGCAGATAAAACACTTTCACATGCACGTGTTCATTTCTTCATTTTTGGGAGCTGATGTTTGAACACTGTAATGTGATAACAAGTTCCCCTTCCCTCCTGCTCTTCCTGTGCTGTGTCTCTCCCTGCTGGCTGTAGTAAGGCGGTGCTCCAGCTGGGTCAGCTAAACTTATCCTGCTCTGAGGAGCAGCTACTGGCTTTCGTCGAGCTGCTAACTCACAGCCTCGCTTTTGGACCCACAAGTTCATGGGGAACTGATGTGTTCATTGAGATAGGAGTTCTGGCCGGTATTTTACATTAACTTAAATCACCTTAGAGCTTTCATAAGGTCCTGAAGTTTCACACTTAGCAATCAAAATGTTTGCATTTTGGAGCGTATTGCACTGTTGACAGAAGTGGTAGAAAATATACGATGTCAATTCTTGGTGTCAATCTTGCACAAATATCTTATTTGTATGGATCAGTTAAATCCCATGTGTGCTCACAACTTTAACCCCTCTTAGTATTATTTATTGTTCTAATGAAACCCTCTAAATAACTCTTGTTGCTGGATTAAAGCATTGACTCAGGCAGTTGTGCTTCTTTACTCTCATTTATCAACATGTTTCACTTTTTACAGCTGGTATCCCAGACATGTCTATGTCAGCGTTGGTGAAAATGCAAATTGAAGGAATCATACCTATGGCTATCTCCATGATACCAGCTGACAAGTTTGCTGTAAGTAATTTAAACAACATTATCTCTTCACATTTTCCAAAAGCACAAATAATTCAGTTTTTTAGAGGAAATTGTTACAGTCTATAACAGGGGTTTTAAATGTCTGTCAAGTTTTGCTAATATTGGTGCAATAATCGCATCTCTGTGTCACTACTCGTCTCTCTGTTCCTCTATTTCCCTGCTTGTTTTATTTCATCCAGGTGGTGTTTAACCAGAAACACATCAGCATGTTCTTTTATGAGCAGGCTGCTGCTGTGACCGAGGCGCAGCTCTCTAAGCTGTCAGATGTTCAGAAGACAGCTCTATCTCTGGTGCTGACACCCTGGGAGGCACGGCCTGTAGACTTCAGAGGTGAGCCACTGAAATCTTCTGTAGTCTAAATAAATCTGGTAGTTAGATAAAAAGGTCCATTAGGAAGGTTGTTAAAATTAGCTAACATCTCTTCAAGCTATTATTGAAATGTTTGAAAATACTGTATAACTAATGTCTGGTATATATTAATACCTATAGTAAAATGGCATGTTTGCACTTCATACTATTAGAGCACTGACAGACTTCACTTCAACAATGACTTTAGAAAGCTAGAGCCAATATAAACTTTATGAAGGTCAATTTGAAAAATGATTTGAACAAAGATTGAATACTGACAATATCCTATGTTTACACAATGACTATACAGCTCAATATAATCATATCAGAACAAGTCTAGGAAGTGTAGTGAAATTCTCAAAAATGAGTTCCACTGTGTTTTGTGTTACGATATACAAAAACCGATAATTCAAGGGGATTATATTTTTTCATGGCTCTACAATTGTTGGTTTCCCTGTAGGGAAGTCACTGGGGTTGGCACTGAGCCCCAGCCGCCTGTGTCTCACACTGGGACTGCTGATGCTGCTGATCATCCTGCCCTGACCTGATCTGCCCTGCAACATGACCCCACTCACCCCCGCTGGATCAGGAGACACATCCTCATCCTCATAACAAGGATCACATTTATCTGTGCAATATCAAGCAGCACTTCAACATGTCTTTATACTGAATTGAATGAGATTTTTAATTTACTTTGTGTAGTTATCACTTTGAAACATCAACATGCAGCACTAAATGAACAAAATGAACAGTAAACAAAATTAACAGTAAACAAAAAAGAGAATTACAACCATACATTTCTACACTATAGACTAAAAAGTGAGCCCACATTGGTTTATTTATTTACCTGTTTATTTATTTATATTTTTATGTATTATTTTTTACTATTTATTTTCATAAACTTGTATAAACCCATCCTGTCCTTCAACCCATCCCAAACCTTCTCAGGGAGTAAAACCAAACCCAGAAAAACAGTACCAAGACTTGCAAGATTTAAAAACAGTTACTAGAAGATCTGTTGTGTTGCAAATCTAAAAAGTAACACATACATATATATATATTAATTTATTTAAAGTTATATATTTTTGTGAAATTATACAATATTTTGTCAGAGTAAGAGCAGAAATGTTTGCTACATTTATATTTTTGTTGTGAGTAATAATAGTAAGATCACATTGTATTAGTATTGATCATGTGCAGTCTATTTTTGCTGTGAGTTTTGTATTGTTGTGCACACTTTCTGGTGTGATAAATGAAGTCTTATATTATCAAATTAAACCAACTACCATCTGTTGACTGTTTATTTATGGATTATTTATTTTGTTTAGCAAAGAGGAATTGTTTTTGTTTTTTTCACGAGGGTAAAGGTTTGTCATTTAAAAGACATTACACTTCCTACAACCTGTTTTAAAGTATAGGTCCACACAAGATAAGAAAAAAGTAGAGAACATCATCACAGTGATGAGTTATTACCAAACGTGAATTCATTACTGTATATGAAAAACTAACTTCAATATTACAAAAAACAACATTGTATCGCATGAAGAGAAAACATTTTGAAAAATTTAATAAAAGCTTTATATTTATATTAAACACTGAAACAAATGAGAATATTGACTTATTTAGGTAGCCTACTGTATCATTGTTTTATCATCAATACAGGCTATTATTTTGTTCATTGCGCTTTAATTTAATTTGTTTGATTGGGGCTACTTACAGCTGCTCAGTGACTGTTATTTGTTTGATGATCTGTTGTTTTAACCATTGTATTTCATTCATTCTTTAACTATTATTACTACTAACGATACTTTCACTATTAAAGCAATCTGGATCACTATGTTTGACGTGTGCTATAACCTATAATAGCCTTCAATTCAAAAAGCCCTATCTAACAATTTATACATAATCTCAAAATGGGACCGCTGATTAAAAAAACATGTTTAAAATTTGTTGAAATCTACGCAGGCTGTGAAAATGTTCATTGAATGTGGTGTTGCGGTCTATCATGATCTATATCAGGGATGGGCAACTTTGGTGACAGCAAGGGCCACATTCATTTAATTCTCACTGCCAGAGGGCCAAATTAAACGATTACAGTTAATTATGTCTCAAATTAACTCAACATATACCAGTGATCAAATATTATTATGGACATATTTCTGAGTTTCATGATTTCATGGCAGATTTCATCATGTTTTCTTCATGTTTCCAATTAATTGATGTGTAAAAAATTAACCTGAGGGCCACGTTGAGGGTTGATGGGGGCCACATGCGGGCCGCCAGTTGCCCACCACTGATCTATATCCTTTTCAGTATAAATTTTATTTGTAGCACCAATTCATAACTAATTTGATCTCCAAGAAACTTTACACAACAGTAGATAAAATACCTTACTCTTCTTTATATTATGTTACAAAAGAACAGGTCTCATTGTTATATTATCTACAAAGAACCAACATTAACTCCACTCTCCTCAGTTAAAAACAAAACAGAACTAAACAAAACAGAACTGTGATTACATGATGCACACACACCACACATTCCAATCTGCACATTGCACTTTGACACCCTGGACCAAGGATGGGCAACTTTGGTCACGGCAAGGGCCACATTCAATTAATTCTCCCTGCCAAAGGGCCAAATTGTAGTATACAAAAACGATCAATTATGAATCAATTATTTAAAAAAAACAAAAACAATTATGTCTCAAATTTAACTCAACATATGCCAGTGATCAAATATTATTATGGATGTATTTCTGGTTTTCATGATTTCATGGCAGGTTTTGTCACATTTTCTTCATGTTTCCAATTCATTGATATGTAAAAATTGACCTGAGGGCCACATTGAGGGTTGATGGGGGCCGCCAGTTGCCCACCCCTGCCCTGGACACTTTACACTGTTTACATTATTCTATATTCTATATTTTGTATATTCAAATATTACATTATATTCTATTTTTACTGTATATATGTGTATTAGTAATTTGAGTGGTATTGCATCTTTTACATTTGTGACACGTGACAAATAAAAATCTTGAATCATTAATACAAAGCAACTTTTAGCAAAGTTGCAGTGTCAAATCTGTGACAGTAAATACTCTTGATTTATTGTATTTAATTAATAAAATACCATGGTTATTATTATTATCCATCACATAACTAGGCTTGAAGTCATGATGAGTTGAGCCTACAGAGTGACGTCCAGAAGGTGGGAGCTGTGTGTGTGAACGCAGCCAACGAGCTGCAGCAGCACTGACTCCACTTGTCTGTCAAACACAACCAACACAGCCAACATGGCGGACTGGGGTGAGAAACTTAAGTCAGGGGAAAGGATAGCTCTCTGTTCGCCATCCGGTTCCCCCACAATCGTTGTTTTACACGAGCCTGACACTAGATTATTGTCAAACTCGGTCGTAAAAATGTGGATCGGCCTAACGAAATTCATGTTGTGCTTCTTCCAGACGCTGAGAACTTCGAGGTGGAGGAGCCGATTAAAAAGGCGGCAGTGGTCGACAAATGGGAAGGAGAAGACGAGGAAGACGAGGTTAAGGTAAAGTACCGTGGTGTAAGGTCATCGTTTACACCATGTGTTAAAGATAACGTCGGGTTTAGGCACTGTCGCCCCCCTTGCTTTGATGCCATGCTTCACCGCGGTCTCTGGCAGCCTGTCAAGCCTTCTGAACCTGACTGAACTACAAGCTAGCTGAATGCTAACTCATGTGGCTCCACCGGGCTGCCCAACCTTCAGCTACCAGACGGTTCAAACCCGACATAACGCCGAGAATATAAACGTGACAGCTCATATTTGTGAAGAAATACATTTCCAAAAGGCGTGTGTTGTTAATTTCATAACATTTAGCTGACTATTGGCGACGTAGATTTTTGGTTGGCAGGGCTAAAGTTGGATAACGGGATAATGTAGCTGGAAGCTAACCGGGCCACTCGGCTAGCATATCAGCGTGCGTCTGAAATTGAGCGATTGCGTCTTAAACTTAATCGGGCCGAAGTGTGGTGAATGTAGACTGTTGTCCCATCACTGCTCAAAGCTGGTTGCATGACATGATTGTAAGATATTAGTATTTGTATTCTGTACTTTTTTTTTTTTTTTTTTTTTACATGAGGCGGCGTTAGCTTTAACTTTAGCTTCACTCAGATGAAATCATCATCTGGGGTTTGATGACTCAACTCAGACAAGAAGGAGGCCTAGAACTTTCGACCGGACAACAGGCGTGTGTAAGGAAACTTCTGCTCGGTTCACGCTTCAATACAGGTGGTTTATTGGGCTGAATGTTCACACAGTCGCTGGCCAGAAACCTCTAAATAGTTGAACCGGGGAAAGTGCTGGTAGAGGCCTCTTCAATTGTTCCGTGTTGTGTCGCATATGGAGCCCAGCCACAGGACCTGATGAGTTCATGTCACACCGTGTGGTTAATTAACAAACATAGTAAAAACAACATTTATATTAATTGTCATCCCCAAAATGTTAAATTATGAATCATTGATTTGACAGTCAGCTGAAATGCTTTTGCCAACTCAAGTATTTTGGAATACTAGTTATTATATTTATTATATAATATTTAGTTATTGAATCATGGTAAGGGGGAATAATTTGTCATTTAGTTTTAATAGTGAAAGTATCGTTAGTAGTAATAATAGTTAAAGAATGAATCACTGGTATATGTTGAGTTAATTTGAGACATAATTAACTGTAATCGTTTAATTTGGCCCTCTGGCAGTGAGAATTAAATGAATGTGGCCCTTGCTGTCACCAAAGTTGCCCATCCCTGATATAGATCATGATAGACCGCAACACCACATGCAATGAACATTTTCACAGCCTGCGTAGATTTCAACAAATTTTAAACATGTTTTTTTAAATCATCGGTCCCATTTTGAGATTATGTATAAATTGTTAGATAGGGCTTTTTGAATTGAAGGCTATTATAGGTTATAGCACACGTCAAACATAGTGATCCAGATTGCTTTAATAGTGAAAGTATTGTTAGTAGTAATAATAGTTAAAGAATGAATGAAATACAATGGTTAAAACAACAGATCATCAAACAAATAACAGTCACTGAGCAGCTGTAAGTAGCCCCAATCAAACAAATTAAATTAAAGCGCAATAAACAAAATAATAGCCTGTATTGATGATAAAACAATGATACAGTAGGCTACCTAAATAAGTCAATATTCTCATTTGTTTCAATGTTTAATATAAATATAAAGCTTTTATTACATTTTTCACAATGTTTTCTCTTCATGCGATACAATGTTGTTTTTTTGCAATATTGAAGTTAGTTTTTCATATACAGTAATGAATTCACGTTTGGTAATAACTCATCACTGTGATGATGTTCTCTACTTTTTTCTTATCTTGTGTGGACCTATACTTTAAAATAGGTTGTAGGAAGTGTAATGTCTTTTAAATGACAAAAATTGTGGATTTAAGAATGATAATATGGATATTATTAAAGTGCAGTCATATTTCACCCCTGACTATTTGATAACAAGAATAAACTTACATAAGTACCAGCTCTCACCACAACTTTTTTTTAAATTTAAATTGTACTGTGTTCACTTTTTGTCTGCAATCTTCGCTCTTTGCTGCTGTGACAATGTAAATTCCCCCATTGTGGGATAAATAAAGGATTATCTTATCTTAACTAGATAAATGATGATTTTTGCATTGCTACCCACCCCTAGTGTATCAAGATCTTAAAGTTAGTGATGAACTCAGACCTGCCAAGTCTTGCAAACTTGTGTGGCATAGAAGCCTGTGGTTTACAACAGTTTTAATGTAGCTTAATTGATTTGAGCTGTAAATCAATTTAAAAAAATACTGGTATTTCAAGTGCTACATTTAATTAAACATAGTGCTTTTTGCCTTTACATATCCGTGTTTTCCACAGAGTAACGCTATACCTGGGCGGGGGAGCTGGTGAGCAATGGGCTAATTTTCTATTTTTATTCGGAAAGTTAATACAATAAATGTACACAAACCTAATATTATGTTTTTTTTTCTCCAACTTATTTTAGTGTGTAACACAAAAATACTTAAATCTGCTCATCTTCTTCCCTCCCATTCTTTTATTTACAAAACACAAATCTGCTTATCCTGCTGTCTCATTCCGTTGGTTAATCTTTTAGTGTGTTTCTGCTCTTTTGATGATATTCATCAACAGTACGTTTTATAACCTCAAATATCATTATTCCAGATTTGACAATGTTTCTCTTGATATTCCGTCATGACAACAAGTGATTCCCAAGTGTGGAGTTATATTATTGACGACGAAGAGTTTGATCATCCTAAACTAAGCGCACAGGACAACATGAGCAGCTGCAGAAAGCCTTGAAGGCATAAGAAGCTTCAGTTTTAACACAAGACGTTGCACCTCAATTGTAGTAATGGGAGGGATATCCTCTCTCTCCCTCTCTGATGATGATAATGTACGGATACAAAAAGAAAAATGGTCAGCAAATATACTTGGGCGGCTGAAAATATACCTGGTTGATCTGTCTGAGTATCGTCTATGTGTGAGAAACACCGCATATTTTAGATTTTTCTGTCTTCAGATGTTTGTGGTTTGCATTAGTTGCTGTGTATGTGTGCCTGTATCACTGTTGCAAAACTCTGAAATATGTTCAAAATATTTCTTCAAATGCATTTTGTAGACTTTACCAATTACTGTTACATTGGTCCAAAAATTGTCTTGTTATATAAATAACAGGACAACTGGGATGATGAGGATGAAGATGCAGCAAAAAAAGCGGAGGTGACAAAAGCTGGTATGTATTTAATGTATTGTTTCGCAAGACCACAATGCATTGCTTAGCCTTATTTGCTTTTTCATGATTTATTATTCAATTATTTACATTTTTTAGAGACAAAGGTTTCAGAAAAGAAAAAGTTGAGTGAGAAGATCAAAGAGAAGGAAAACCGGCTAAAGAAAAAGCAGCAGGAGCTCAAGGAGAAAGAGCTGCTAGAAAACGTGAGTGTGTTTTCAAATCCCTTAGATTTGTACGTTTTGTATTTAACAAACATTACTAATCTTCTCACTGTTATCTCTGAATATGTTAAGTTTTGACCTTTTTAAATCTTTCCTACAGCAAGCAGATCTAACACCTGAAGATCAACTCGCAGAGAAGTTAAGAGTGAAGAAATTACAGGAAGATGCTGACTTGGAGCTAGCAAAAGAAGCTTTTGGTAAGCATCAGTTCATGATGTAGTAAATCATATGTTCAAACTCCTTGTTCATTTTTTTTTTTTTTTTTTTTTTTTACAGAAAAGGTCTTAATGTTCATACAATACACACTACTTCTCATTGTAGAAATGACATTGTATAGCTGCTGCATAGCTTTATAATAGTATGCAGTTAATGTATTTGTAATACTTAGTTAGTTATAGTCTGGATAGCTGAAGTCTTTGCATGAAGGCATTTCTCTTCAGAGACTGATGTCCTGGTCTACTGTAAAAAGCACCGTACTGCAGCACATGATATCCTAAATGCTTGTGTGGAGTTTTGTTATGTACGTAGACTTGGGTTGTATGTTCAGGGCTTCTTAAAACCTCCAAAATATAATAAACATTTGTCAGGCTATATAACTGTATTTTAAAAAAAAAAAAGTTTTACCTACAGTAAAAATCTGGAACATATGTCGCACCGGTGTATAGAACGCAGTCTGTTTTTGGAGGTCGTCCTAATTGATGATTTCCTCTGCATTCAGCAAAGTCAACAAAATGCAGATTCTGTGCAGCTCTGTAGCTTTTTAAGTACCATCGGTTTTTGCTTTGTGGAGTTTGCGCTCCTTCTAGCTACAGTACAGTAGTTGAGCTCTCAGCCTCAATGCTATTATCGTTAACACTTACATGAAACTGAAATTTAAAAATAATTTTCCTAAAATAAATGACGATGAGTCTTTATTAAAAGAAAATCGACAACTACCCGTAACTGAATCTGTATTGTGTGTTTACAAAATTAACTACTATAAAATTCTAGACAAAATGTCCTTGGTTTTCGTCTTTGACGCATGCATTCTGAGTGACACGTCCTTTATCCGGCACAGCGATTTCAATTTTGGATGAGCTTGTTTACTGCAGAAGTGTTTTCTTCCTAAGGCTGTACTAGCCCATAAATCCTTTAGAGTTCCTTTGAATAACTTGATCTCTGTCTCTGAAACCTGCATACCAAAACAGTTTTTTTATTAACCTGTACAGTCACACCATACCAAGTATTTTAATTGACACGTGAGTTACACATGCTGCTTGTATAATACCAAAATAATATCCTGTTTATTTATTGCAATGGATAGTGAAGACAACTGACTTAGGAAGAGGTGGCATGAAGATTGTGTGCACATGAGTGAAAGCATGCATTTACCCTTTTTATAACATATGTTCAATAATAATTTCTACTTTAACCTCTAGCCTTGAGATGTTAAGACACATATCCCTGGCCACCCACACTGCTTTTATCAGTCATGACTTCACATAATGTCAACTATTGTATTCAAATATAACAGTATTTTAATATTTATTTTTTTAAATGGTTTTTGCTTTTTTTATTTTCTGGCCCTCATGACAAGTATCCCACATTACAAAATAAAATAAAAAAACTAACAAACCAGCATTAAAAACCAATTCAACTGAAATTGAAAACAAAAAGTCAAAATGAAATAAAAATAAAAACTTATGAAATAATTCTAACTTTGTGGTCAGCCTGTGGTGAAAGATGTGAAGTACGGACCCATAGACCATTGACTTTAATTGAGGAGCCTGTCAATCAGTCCAGTTCTCCACAAGGTTGATTTACTGAACAGTACCACTATTTTTATTTAAATGCATGATTATGACCTTATGAGAGAGGAAAGATGTTGGTGCTGCCAGCATGGTGAGAAACAGGTATAGGACAAAACCAGTTTCAGCAGGCCAGACAAGGAAATCAATTGGAATTGGCCAAAGATCTAGCAATCGCTGCATCTCGGGTTTAACCTTTCACCACTATATTAGTGTGCAGGACAGTTGGCAGTTGAAAAATGATGTTTACATGTTCTGTGGGCAAACAATATACTGGTGACACTAAGTGATCATAACTCCTGTTTTCCTTTACTGATGTACATTTTTTGTTACTGCTGTCATCTCAACATTCTCAAGATGTAACCAATCTGTACACCCTTCGGCTAGATCTTTTGTATAAACACAAGCAGAGCACTGGAGGCCTATCTGTGTCTTTTGATTCTTTTAAGTTTGTTTTCACAGACATAACGTTGCCTGTCATTTATTATTTTCAGGTGTAAGCAGCACTTCAAACACTGTCAGTGGGATTGACGCCATCTGTCCCTCTTCCAAAGAAGACTTCACAGAGTTTGAAAAGTTGCTGAAAGAAAAGATATCCCAGTTTGAAAAATCTGTGCATTTTTCAAGTTTCTTGGATTCATTGTTTCGGGAACTCTGTATTTCATGTAAGCTCAGCATCCGTTGTACATATTCACTTTATCAGTGTTTCAATTCAAAGGAAAGGCTTGAACAATAACATTTCCCCCTCTCCCTCTTACAGTGGAAGTAGAGGACTTGAAGAAAATAAGTAATTCCTTGTCAGCCCTACTTAGTGAAAAACAGAAACAAGAAAAAGTAAGTAACTGCATGCTTGTATTTTCCCACAGATAAATTCAGATCTTATGTGAATAATCAGAGGGGGGCACTGTTCACCTCGCCACATTATGTGTGCTCATAGTAGAAATGAAATGTGCCTAGTCTGTTAGATTGATGTGAGTTTTTTTTATAATATCTATGCTAGCAGTTAATGTGAAGTCCAGGATTGAATATACATATTCTAAAAGCAACTCTCCCCCACCCACCCCCCCCACCTTTTACAGCAAAACAAAGGAAAAAAGAAGAAGAAAGGAGTTGTACCTGGAGGCGGTTTGAAAGCACAGATGAGAGATGACCTCGACTATGCAACGTTTGATGGTGGCTACGCCCAAGACTACGAGGACTTCATGTGACACTGGCTCGATCACCTCTGCCCTTTCCCCGTATCAACCCTCAGAAATGCAGCTGTACCTTCTCATCCTGTCCAGTGCCATCCTGGAAAATCTGAACTATGTATTGCCCCCTTCATTTTGCTTCAGTGACCAGAGAGACTATACCAGGGAGCATCCAGTTTCACCAACTCTTTATGTTCATACATATGGAATTGCCTTTTCTCTGTCTCATTCAGCCTCGACTCAAAACACACATAATGATATAGTATCTGTTGGATGACCGCGCTTCAAAGAAGATTACATAACTGCTGTTGTCTGAATTTTGCAGGTGTCAGTTTTATTACCAGTAAATGTTGATCCTGTCAAAATGGAAGATACAGTATTACAGTTTTAAGTGTAGTGACATAGAAACAAAAGGTTCTATGCAAATTCTTAAACCAGAATGTCATGTGTATATTACAAGTCTCACTTTCCTTTGGATGGTTTTCTAACAGGGAAGTATATAGTATCTTTAACTTTGGTTGCCATTTTAGATACACCATTCAATACATTACTCATCTTTATCTCTGAAAAGGTTGCAATGTGGGTGAATTGAGACTGACGGAACATGTAAGTAGTTGTAATTTTACAGAGAGCACATGACATTCATTGTATGGTAAAAGGGATAGACAAGTAAAATAAATGTGACTTTAAAACCTAACAGCCATTCTCTTGATACATCTCTGGAATATCCTTGAACATATAGGAGTGCTTATAGGTATTTTTTGTGCATGACAACAATGTACCGTAATTGACTTATTTGATTTCTACTAATGCAGAAAACTATGGATCAGGCAAGTGGACTAACTTGCTACGACTGGTCACCTAATCATTGCTTCTGCAAGCTTGTATCAAGTGTGATGAGGAGCGGGGGCTTATTGGCTTCACACCACATTGTCTTCATATGGGCTACAGTCGGTTGAAAAGGGTTTGTTGCTCCTTTTCTTTTCTAGCATTTGACCAGTTTAATTGTTACATGGACAATTGGAAACGTACAATGTGGAAAATACAGCATCTGCACTGTTTTATAAGCATCTAATTTAATAAATCACTGGTCAAAAGGACATTCGTGTTACAATTCTTTTCAACAGCATCAAACAAAACTTGAATGTAGTAACATGGCACCTTGTTCACTGATAACTGATTTTAAGGGCAATAAATACTCTATTTACAGACTCAAGTAAATATTTACCACAGATGAAAATAGTACAGTAACAATAACGACGCTCCATGGTCGTAAGAAATAGGCTTAGCTTTGTTAACATATTTAGTTAATTTGACGAAAGTCAATATGTAATGTTTAAAAAATAAAGGTAAAAGTCATCCACTCATCCTCATTGCAGATTTTGAGTTGGTCTCCACTTGGAGCCACGGTTTGCAGTGTTCATATTTAGCTAGATGCCTTTGTACGTTTTCCTAGAGGGTTTCTGGTGCTACGCCTTCGACTGTTGCGAGGTGCGTTTGCCCTCTGTCGACGACGGTTCTGTCTGCCTTCTCCTCGCACAACACTTGTTACTGATGAGGATTGAGGATTCTGCAGAGCCTGGAAGACACTTTGACGTGTCACTTCACGATCTCCGCAGGTGAATGTAAGCGCTACACCATCATTGCTCTTCATGACACGAGACGTACCATCAGAAGTACCATCAAAACAGCGTCCAAGTGCAATCTCTTTGGCTGTGCGGGGATCCTGGTCTGTCACCGTATAAATTCCGTAGTTATGGCCTAGAGGGTCAAGAGGTGCCAGCATAGTAAACTCATTGGTATCATTGTTAACAGCTAGGGGCAGGTGGTTGACCAGGTATTCCTGGAGTATTGAATTGACATTATCTCTCTTACAGCTAGCTTGTGGTATCACCTTAACCAGGGTACGATCTACACGTTCCTGGTCATACAGCATTCCACTGCACTTGAACTCCAGGCAGACTGCTGATACACCTGTCTGCTCCATGTCCCGGATGCTGCGAGTGTCCCTAAGACCATACAGCTGGCCTACCGTCTTAGGATGGGTGCCACCCATGTTGCGTGATCGCACATTGATTTCATGTGGGCTATTGATTTTCACCTTAATGTAGCAGGCCCGATATTCCATGGGTTTGGGCCACCAGCTCAGGTAGTCCTCTGTCCAACTCATTGGGTCATCTTCGTTGAACGGCACAGTGTTGTAATCGTAGCGGTCCCCTTCTACTCTTGAGAAGCGGAAGTGTGCAGCACTGAAGGGCGCCTCCTCACATTCTTTTAAGTTCTCGAATGAGTACACTGGTCCGTTTCCTTCCTCTGCATTGTTAGGAGTCGGTTTTGCCACACTGATGCTGAATGCTGTCTTTTTCACTCTGGGGTCTTCATGGTCTGTCCGCCTGTAGTTCAGCTTTCCCAAGTAAGGCTGAGGCACTCCAACAAGGTTTGGATTAAGTTTTGGTGCAGAAGGGACAGCCTCCAGCTCCTCTCCTCCAAGGTTAGCCATTACGTAGGCAGAGTAGGCATCTGCTTTTTGGTCATCACAGAAGGCAGGAAGACAGGCACCATTTGAGCCTGTGACGACACTATCAAAACGGCCCCAGGCACGAGGGTTAGTTGAGTATCCAGCTGTGGGCTCCATGTTTATAAGACTCACAACAACCCCCTCCACCTGCTCACTGGGCATGAAGCGTTCACTGCGGAAGGCTCTCACTTTCACATAACACCTGCGGTTCTCTGGGACATCTAAGTTAAAAAGACGTCTTTCTCTGATCTCCATGTTGCCAATCAGAAAGGTTCGCTCCTCTCTTTTGCCTCTTCTTTTCTTCTCCACCTGCAGACTTCCTTCCTCCTCCCACAGGCCTGTATCAGGGTTTAGTGACCACAGCTTCATGGTATTGAGATGTTCTGACATTTGCACCTGGGCAGAATCCAGGAACACCTTCACTTCGCCTGCGTTCAGGGGCTCATTGTTTTCCTCGCCCCTGAAGTCAATTGAGAACATCCCATAGGTTCTCAGGGGCAGGGTATCTCCTTCGTCTCCTACATAGTTGAGATCACTTTGAGCTGCAGCAGCTGTAGAAATGTCTCTGGGGTCGAGGAAAGTCACACTAGCGTTAACTTTACCCATGAAGACTTCTCCTCTCTCAGTGTAGAAGGAATTGGGGGGGATCTGGATTTGAACAATTGCTTCCTGGCCCTCTACCTCCCCAAGGTCCAGAGTGTTGGTTTCTGTAGAGCTGATGGTCACAGGGGCTTTCTTTCTTAAAAGTTTGATCTCATGGTAAACAGCCCCTCCTTTAGTGTTAAATGGAAGTACCTTTGTAGTGTTGACAAATTTCTGCATGTTATCCACAAAAGTCAAGACTAGCCTTCCTGTGTCTGGAGGAACTTGGATGGAGAAAGTTCCTTTGTAGCCTGTGCGACTGATTCTGACTCCATTCATAAAGATATGTCCAAACCTCATTGGCTCACCATTGTCTGCAGCAATGGCCCTACCATGCACTATGGCCTTGGTATCAACACATTTCTGGCAGCCACACTCGGTCACCACCATGGTGGGCAGTTTGTAGCCCTGGCAGGTTAGCTGCCTCTCTTCCATCTTTTGCACACCACAGCAGTAAGCCACTTTGTCTTTGCACCTGATACCATTGTCCAGCTGTCCAGCACATGTATCTGAGGGACACTTGCCTACATTGTAGTAGAAAGAGTCTGTGCTGTTTTGGTAGCAGTCATGTGGAAGCCTGATTAGGTGGGACTCAGGTTTGGGATTACATGAATGCTCATCTTTACCTGTGGAAATAAAAAATACAATATCATATTGAAATTCCATATTCTTGTGTATTTAATATATTTTTATCAATTTATTTTGAACACACCTAAGACTTTGAGTGTAGCTGGTTTGGTCTTTATAGCCCCAGATTGACTGATTGCTCTGCAGTAGTACTCTCCAGTCTGCTCAGAACGCAGATCTTTTAGGACTAGGGTGCTCTCCAAGTGTTTCTCCATGAGAGTATTGTTATGAAACCTGTTGATTCAAAAAGAAAAGTCAGTGAATATACCATAGTATTTAAACACTATATACCTCAATGTCACTCATTTGTGGGTGATGATTTATTTTTACAACCCCTACCATTGGTACTTGTGTGGTTGTGGTGTTCCTGCCACTTTGCAGCAGAAGGCAGTCGCTTGTCCCTCTCGCCTGACCTTGCTCTCAGGGTTGCTTAGCACATGAAGCTTTTCTGACAAATTTAAGAAATATCGCATTACTGATTGGCTTCCTGACATGGCTAACTTGAAATGCAAAAAAAAATATTTTGGTCTAAATCTACGGTACCTGTTCTTTTCAGCTGCACAGTGAGCACAGAGGTACGTTCGGCACTGTGTGGCACGACAACACTATGAGGGGCATGACCCTGCAGGGTGACTGTCAGGGTGGTGTTCCCATCAGGGCAGATGCCAGGGATGCGAAAATGCCCGTTGTGGTCAGTAAGGGTGAGGAGTTTGTCAGAGCGAAGGATGGTAGCCCCTTCAGCCGTAAGACCCCCGGCCCCACGGACTGAACCAAGCAGGATGTGTTCTTTACACATGCACGCATCACAGTCAACATTAACTCTTCCCATCACACACTGCAGAGAGCAATCTAAAGAGTAGAATAAAACAAGGATAGTCTTTTAGTCAATACTTGTTATCCCATATCTAACGAGAAAAGTCAAAACCTGGTTGAATGAAAACAGAATTATAGAAAAAGGATCTATCTGGTCAAATCAGGTGTACTGAACCTGTTTTTGGACATTCAGGTCCATTGCATTCTTTTCCTTCCACTTTAGGCCCAGTGCAAGGCAAAGATTGAGATTGGCAGTTTCTCGAGCGCAGTTGGACCCCCACCTGACCACAGAGGGCAGGACATGGGCTCCAATCTGACCAGTGACCCCAGGTACCCTGCGTGCTCACTGGGTTATCTGTTGAAGAGGGGAGAGCAAGTCACAGTCAGATAATCACCTGAAAAGATTCATCAACTAAAAAGTCCTCTCTTATTTTCCGGTGTCATCGTTCAAGTCTTCATTCAAGTTAAGCTTTCTGGCGTTCTGGACTTAGAGAGTAGGTAGTATGTAGTAGTATGTCTTGCTTTTACACTGAAACCAGTTTTTGTTGAAAAATAAAGTATAAAGGTGTTTAAAATAGTTTTAACCTTTGGGACAGAGGAAGCGAACTGCGTAGTTGGAGCAGTTGCGTTCAGGACCCTGCTCCTCGTTGAGGCACCAGAAGCCAATAGTGGGGTCTGCGTGGACCGTCTCCCCAGTTTCACGGGCTGGTACCCACTCAGTGGTTCTGGCCTCGATAGCACGGGGAGTTTCACACACTCGGGCACGGTAGTAGAAGCGAATGGCTTCAAGCTGTTCATAGTCTCCGGGGCCTCCAGGATGGTCAACATTGAACCATGTGGTCCAATCATAATTGTCTGTACACAGAGTGTAGAACAAAAAAAACAAACTCAGAATGGCTTTATTTAAAATACAGTGTCCACCACATGTTATAAAAAGAAACTTAACTAATAGAATAAATGAACAAATGGGACAAAATGTTTGTTTTTAAACTTCAGATTGAAAGTTACCATCAGAGTGGTACACAGAAGGGCTTGACTCCTTGTTGTCTTTTCTCCATGGTCCTGCAAAGGACAAATCAAAGTAAGTGAATCATATTTTACAAAACACTCCAAATGATTTCCCTTACACACCCATTGTCCTACAGTATATGTATTTAAAAAAATAGTTTTTTGATATTTCCACCTATTCAACATCTCAATTATTGTAAATCATGAGCATTATGCGACTGAGTGTTTTAGTACTGACAACCTCCGAATTCATGTTCAATAGAGGAATGCAAGGGTTCTGACAAAGTAACAAAGATACGTTTGTGTGAGTGACCCACCTTGAGCTGTAACAGTAGCTGAGGTGATTCCAGTGATGAGAAGAAGAAGCCTCAGCGACATTCTCACACACAGCTGCAATGTTTGATCTTTGAACTTTCACCTCTTCTAATGTGCACTTCAAAACAGGAACTACAAAGAAAGTTTGGTTCCAAACAGAGGAGCCTCAATGGGGAGAGAATTATAAAAAAACACAGTGAACCACTAGGAAAAATCATACATTTTTAATGGTGTGTTCAAATTGTTTTTAGTTACATAACGTTTACCTTCATATGTAAACATGTCAATTTGACAATCATATAAAAAAAAAAAAACGAAGGATAATAAATGATATATATATTTAAATTTTGTGAAGGCAGATAAAAGGAGCAAACTTGAAACTTTAACTAGAGATTCAAAATACATTTTGGGTGGTTTAAGGCAAAAAAAAGCAAAAAAAACATGGCTGGACAGAACCCCCCACTCGAATTACACATCTGTGTTTGCCATCACCATATGTCACTGAAAGATTCAAACATTCTGCATCCACTGACGAAACATTGGCAGTATAATCCAAACACCCACACACACACTGACAAGGATTGCATTTGTATACTTTTGGTTGAAAAACAAAATACTGACGCAGGCATACTTTTGTTTTGCTTTAAGCTGAGAGAACTGATAGGATATTGATAAAAGTATTGGCACTTAAAATTTAGGTAAGATTGTATGCGTAGTTGATAGAGCAGCACCATGAATAAAAGCTATCCAGATGTTCAAATTGCCAAAAGTAATCTTGAGGAAAGACTAAAGTAGATAACTAACATTAAACATGAGGATGATATACAAACTTCAGACCCTGAAAATCTAAATTTTCTGTAACTTTTCTTAAATGTAACAAATATACAAATTACTTTCTGAAAACGATTCAATAAATTGTGTTACGGTTATTACTCTGCAAAAAAAAACTATGTACATCGATTGAGTTGAGATTTAAGCTGTTTTATTCTTACCTTCTTGTTGGGTGAACTTTTCTTCCTCTGAAGTCCTGGATTAAGATAAAAAAAAAAGATTTTTCTTCAAGCTTTCCCCTGATGTTTCTTTCCTACTCCTCAGTTCTTTTACTCTGCTTCAACACTTCAGCGTCTCTTATATACCCCTCTGGCTCCAGCACCCCTCCCACTTCTCTCAACAGTGTGCCACAGCACCTTTTGATTACACCATTATCCTTACAATCCATCACCTACATTGTACAACCATGACACCTGATAGTTATTAAAAAGTGATTCATGTAAAGTCAAGTCTTCATTTACTGAGCCCCCCAAATGTCTAAGATGTGTGCTGATTGAGTCCTCTCCTCTGTTTACAAAAATGTTCAAATTTGTAAAAGGCAACTTTGATTCTTGTTCACTTTAGATCACATTAGATTTTTTTTATTTTTTATTTGATCCTTGATTAATTTGTCTTTCTTACATATTTTCAACAAATGACAAGTTGAAATGTGTGGCATCACGCTGTGCTTTGCTCTGGGCATCATGGCATATGCCTTCTCCGACTTTTGTTGTAAATACTGTAAGTGAAGGTTCGGCTGAGATTTGTTTTGATGTGGGTATTGAAGCATTATTGTGTAACATTAACCACTCCATATATTTTTCTTACAGCCATGTACATACATGTCTACAGTTTTTTATTTAATGTTGAAGGACTGCTGACTTTTTTAAATGCTTGTATAAAAGTTGGAGGCAGTTTTAACATTCTGCACCCACTTAGAAGAAATTTGACACTAATTAGTCACAAACTCATGAAACCCAATTGACAGGAGCGTGCACAGACTTTTTTGGTCTGCTCTCCTGGGGCAGTGACTTATGGAGGGGTGGCATGAAGTTGTGGGCACACACACACAAATAAATGTCATTGTTTTAACTCCACTAATGATATGTATTTGTTACACAATTTAGCAAATATAAATCCTCCTAGTTGCATTTATAATGTAAGTTTATTTCACAAGCTGAAAGTGAACTACTTCTGTCATGTGCTTTGTGCTTTAGGCTGACATTTGCTACAGCTGTCAGGCAGCTGCTTGATAGCAGGAGTTGTGTGTGGCAGATTCCACAATTATGCAGTTATGGAAGAAGAGATTGGTTTATTATATCTTAACAGTAGTAAGTAATTTGACAAACCCACAATTTTTTTTTTGTGGTGGCTATAATAAATATTAAATTGTATTCCGTTTATATCTTACATTGTTTCATTATGAAACATCCATAACCATCAATAGTGTTGAACTCTAACAAGATCATACAATGTCTTATCCTCATGGGTCCAAATATTCCTTTTCTCTTGGTCTATTTTTTACAGGTATAGACGAAGAAACACTGAGAGGATGATTATTAAAGTACACTTGTTTCAGTCATGTCTGCTAGAGATCCTGTCAGTGTCTGTTGTTTTTCCACACAACATTCATTAGCTGACCTCATCGAGTCAATTACAAGGCAAGGAACATTTAGCAGGGAAAGACATTACCTAGTTCTGTACCTCAGTGTTTCCTGGCGGCTTCCTGTTCCCAGGCCAGGTGAAGGGACAAATAAACATCAACGTTAGGTAACTACTGGTGACATTAAGGACAAGTGTACAGAGGCTAGATGAAAAGATTGTGAAGAAACGGTTTCTTGAAAGAAGGAGAAACAACTGTGTTCAACACATCCTTATTGTTCACCTTCTACCAATTACTGTCAGCATGAAGTGGTTTGCTGTGAGGAACGAGTGAATGTGTGGTCAATTCAGGAGGCAATTAATGAAGGACCAAAGCAACCCTCTGGGGAAGTCACTGCTGGTGAAGCCACACACCTTTAATTCAGTCATTTTCTCAGAACAACTTGTGGAAAAACACTCAAACTGCTGTATTCATTGTCGATGTTTGTCCTGAAGGTATGTGAGCACATGTTTTTATTAAAATGGTCAATTTAGTTTGGTATGCTTTGTTCCTTATATCTGAAATCAACAAAAGTAATTGTACAACATTGTTTCATAACAAGTGGATTTAATTAATTGTACAGCATTGTTTACGAGCCTTCTTAGGAAAACACATTTATCTTACACTTCAAGTGAATTCTTCATGAAACTCATCAATATAGCTGACATTAATATAAATTATACATTTGCCAAAAACAGGAATCTGCTGGCCTACACTACACAGACTCCAGATGTTAGGAGGATTCTTGTCTCATCACCTACAGTCAGAGTGGACAGTCGCTTTCTTCAGGGTTGTATTTTTCTAACATTTACAAGCCGTTTAGTGAGGACAACTTTATGGCACGTTTTTGCTCCTCCAAAGACTTTATGTCTTTGTAAACAAGGATGACAGAGGTGATGGGAGAGAAGGCGGAAAAGTGAGGGAAGTGAGAGAAAGGACGCACAAACACACAAAGTTTGGTTGCCAGGCAACAAGACTGGACACGCAGCAGACTCTCTAACAAGCAGAACGTAACTGGATTCTTGTTGATCAATGTCTGAGAAATCACATCAAATAAGACACTGTTCTTTATGAAAGTGATTTTAAAAATATTTTCCTTTTTTGGTTTCCTCTAAACAAGCAGCACTTTGTCAGAATGTATGGCTGTCTGTCATCAGGCAGGTATTCACCAAACCTCTGTTAACATCATCAGTAAAGGCTTCAATCAACAGTCAATTAAATGAATTTTTCTCAGTTTGGTTTTATTACAATGCTTCAATCATTCATCTACAGCAGGGTTTATGCTGCGACTGAGAGAGTACACATGGATTTATTAAAGTTCTATATCCAGGAACAAGTTTTAAGAAGAGTACTGTGTACTTTTATTTGATGCCTCTGAAATTCTGTAACCTGCTTGTTCAACCAACATTAATTTTTCAGAGGAAGATGTGAAAAAACCTAAAAAAAGAATTTGATGCACTGCCATAAATTAGACATATCTTTCATTGGTTACACCTAAAGGGATATACTCTAGTTCAAACTTAATTTCTACCATACCAAAAGTTGCTTACGTGCTAAAAAAAATAAGTACTGTATAATCCAAACTAATCACATATGTAATAAATGTACAATAATTAATACAATTCTGCTGCACAATGCGGTAAATTCAAATTTGGTGCTTTTGGTAACTCACCAGTTTAGATTTTTTTCAGGGTTCGAATTATGCATAATTAGGGGTGTGATTGTTGTCCAAAACCACCCTTCAGAAACCAATATGAAAAAAAATCCTGTAAGATTTGAAAAATCTGCTGGGGGTTGACATCAGAAACAGCTTGTTTTAATAAAAAAAACATTTTAATTTTTATTCTATGTAATCAAACATCTTCTTTTAATCATTTGACATATTAAGATGAATAATACAAAATGTTTTTAACTAATAAATGGTATTTTAACTTTCAACTTTCACCAGCTGCAACATTAGTGATGCATTCATTGTTTTATAATAGTTAATAATAATAAATAGTTAATTAATAATCTAACTGATATGGACCGTTCCACAACATACTTTTAATTTTGGTCATATTTAAGTTATCTTAAATACCAGTAATTTTGTAATTTTACTTCAGTAATAAAACAAACTGACAATTTCTGCATATTTGTTTTGCTTACTTGAGTAGAAAGTCTATATTTGGTATGTTTTCTTTTGGGGTTCTCTATGATCTTAAACTATTTCATCCTCAGTGAGAAACATGTCCTGCTAATAGAAGTTGTCCTTCTCGATCAGTGTTGTTAGTCTAGTACACTCAAAAATGACGTTCTTCCCCAAAAGTCAAATGCATTGACTATTAAATGTCTGCTCTGTTTCCTGGAATCTGAATCTGACTTCTTTATTCCAGAGGACTCACCTAAAGAAATGAGAGCTGGCTCTCTCCCTCTGTGTGATCCCTGGCCCCTAATGACAGTAGCAGAAGTTGCTCTGCATACTTTCACTGGTAGAGCCATTAAAGGGACCAACAGCAAACCCCCAGTGCTCTCTGCCTAACCTCTGTTTCCTCTCTGTCCTAATCTGCTCTGCAGAAACATTTCATGTCTGTCTCTAAACATGCAGTCACTAGCACTGAGACTCTGTGTGCCTTTTCTATCTCAGCTCTACGAGGTGAAGGACTGGACCACTTATTTTCATGTCTGTCTTTAAACAATATTCATTTTTTTAATTTGTAAATTAAAATCAATACATTATTCTACAATTCACTGAGCAGACACTTTTATCCAAAGGGACATACATAATGTTCTTGTTTGAGTTTGACAAATGATCAACCTCCAAAGTGTAGCATTTCCCTCTTTGTGTTTCATGATGAAAACTCATAATACTTGATTTTTCTAACCAAGACTTTTAAACTGTATAACTTTGGACTTAGCTATGGGAATTATTTATTTATTTTTCATTCACAGTGTATGGACTGTAGATATTATCATATCTTATATAGTGAAGTTGCAGATTTGTTCCTTTAACTTGACAACAGAACCTTCAAAACAGTCCTGGAAGTGACACTTTAGTCTTATAGGACAGAACCTATCAGAACAGTTTGGTCGTTTATTTAGCATGTTGTTATTAGACTGGGCAACATTACTCACATCCAAACTGGTTGTGTGCAATTGGAGGTTAAAGGAGGGGCACATTGAGATGTTTATAAACTGTCAAATAAGAGCGGATGAATCATAGAGGATGTGAACAACACAGACAGGCTGAAGGTTGATCGACTGTTCTTTGACATCTAATAATTAACATGTTTCAGGTTAAACACTGTGTTTTATTCTAACATTGTATATCATTGATATATGACAGCATTGGAAGCCACAGCCTGTCATCACACTAAACATTTTGCATTTACAAAACAAGAACCATTGATAATTATGTAAGGACATGAACCGCACATGAGCATTCACAACACACAAAAATACATATAAGAGAATTCATAGAAAGATAGGAGAAATGATTTCTTGAAAACAACAGATGCTTTCTCAAAAGACTATTGTGTAAAACACAACACCAAGAGAAGAAGACAGGCATAAAAACTCTGAGGAATAACGTATATTTACTCTTTAATATTTGTTTATTTAAAACAATACATATTGTTTTCCCAAAATTCAATTCAATAGCACACAGCATATTTTTCTTATGTCGTGCATATCTTCTGTTAATCAAAACATTTGGCAGAAGGATTCTCTGTCCCAGAGAAATTTATTTGAAAGTGAACCACTTGACATGAAGTGCAAACCCATTCCCACCAACAAGACTGTAAAACACCGCGCATAAACCCAGATTAAACCAGCAGAAGAACAGGACATGTGTTTTTTCCACAGCTGACACATTATAGAGAGCACATGTAAAGGTTATAGCACCTCCTTCATGTTTTCTAGCCGGCTCCGGCTCAGTAAAGCATGAAGACATGCAGAATTAAGAGCTAGATTAGAAACATGTGGTGTGACCTGGAAGACGGATGATATATGTTCAACAAGGTCGTCCATTTTCCTCGCCGAGACCTCTGGAGACCCCTCAAATGAAGGTCTGGAGGAGAAGGAAATTTGAGGAGGAAAAACTGAAAAATCTCCTCAGAAAACCTTTTGCTTGAGCCTATTTGTAAACTTTAGTTTCTTAAAACTCACCTCAGGTTCTGTCGTGGGGAAAAAGGGAACAAACAGCTCGACAACCGCTGCTCTGCTATTAACTTAGTAATGATGTAATGATGTGCATGCTTGTTTAATTATTGTCTGTTTTGCATGGTCATATCCCTGGTAGGTCATGTTTAAAGTCAAAATGAAGGTTGAACTACAGAGGATAAAAAATACATTTCAGTTGATTCATGGCAGAGTTCAGCTACTTGTCAAATGTTCAACAAATCCAAAAAGGGAGCTGGGAGGCAGTAAAGAAAGAGCGAGCAGTGCATTGGTGAGAAGGTTTTTATACTGAATGACTGATTATATGGAACAGGGGGGCGGTGTGCTGTGAGGTCACAGCACAGGTATTGAGTGAAAGGTTATCGAGTTTTCAAGTTGTAATCCTCTGAACTGTATCAGCAGAAAAACAGACTGAGTGTTTCAAAAATACTTGTTCTGGTTTTCATCGTGTCCAGCTGTTGTGCCTCTTAGTTAACTGTATAGCTCATTACAAAGTCTTGAAAATGTTCTGGACAAATTCAGTGGTGGAATAAATATTCTTGAAATATCTCCGAGATGATGAAGACAAATGTAGAAGCCGGTCAAGGACATGCACTGGATTTATCTTCTTTTTTAAAAATAAAATTCATGTGGAATTGCACACTTTGAGTGAGATCAAGAAGAAGGAGATTTTATGTGCAGATAATCTTTCATTCATGCTTACTGTCCCATGATAAAAGTCAGGAAGCTCGACAGCTGGAAAAAAAGTAAAAGATCATGAGTTTTCATACAGTTACAGACTTTTAAAATCTGGCTCTGTTCATGTGTAGCTTAGTAGAAGAGAGAAAGAAGTTGCACAAGAAACTATTCCCTGATCAGATGACTCACTCATGAATAGAAAGTTCTTCTGAGATCCAGAAAGACAGAATTATTCTCTGTATAAAAGATGACTCACTTAACTCTGCACATGACACATCTATGCAGCTTTGTGTTTCACTGATTGACTTGTTTCTTTTACAATTCATATTTCTTTTTTAAAATAAATACAGTATATATGTACAAGTATGAACATCAAAAAAAAAGGCTTGATCTGCTTTTTTATTCTGCTCTGCATGAAGACAGCCTGCATCATTTTGCCAAAACACAGTATTGCTGGCATTGGATCACTAGATGTACATTTAGCATTTACCTTCAGTAATTTGTCTATAGCCTCTCAGCTAGCTTAGCTTTAAACTCTCAGATTTGATTCAGATGTCAGGAATAGTTACTTTCAAGATCCACATTTTTATTTCGTTGGAGTTTAAGGCGTGTATATTTCCCTGGACATAAAAATTCCCTGGACTGTCAGTGGCATGGATTTAAAAATCTTTTTAACGCTCCTGTGAGAAGCTTTTTGACATGGTTATTATGAAACGGACTGACATCTTTCTGACCTACAAAATAATACCAGTCCATCAGCGACAAGATTGATTTCTTCTTTATAGCCATTTTTAATGTTTGCAACCTCTGCTGCAGGGTTGGTGTCAGACAAAGTGAGTGATCGCATGCTGCGCACACTGCCTCTGTTGATATTTTCCACAGCAAAAAATGATTCATACATTTAACTCTGAGCTTTTTCAGAAGAAAACACAACTTGTGAAAACAAGATGTGAAAAGAGAGGTCAGCTACTGCTTTGTCCACGGGGGTCAAGGCAATCAACACAATCTGAAAGGTCTTCACAAAAGCTTCTAATATTAGCCGAACAATTGAATGTAAAGAGACTGCACCTTGTAAACCTTATCAAACTATTGGAAAGTTGAATCTTATAAACTTATATTCCTTTTTATAACACATTACTTGGAATGAAAGCCAGTAGTGCTTTCCAGTAATTCATTTGGAAATAGTTTTCTGACATGAACTATTCCACAAGGATCACCCGATAGATCAGCAAGAGAGAGAAGAAAGAAAAACACAGGCGGCATAGACCTCATCAACATGGTATGAGAGAATAATTATACTGAACAGGACTTCAGTGTTGCATAATGAGGAAAACTGTAACAGATTGTAAAATAGAGAAAATACTTTAGTTCATGTTTCAGCCAAAAACAACAGCAGAACGTGTCACTGTTGAATAATGTTTCTTAAACCAATTCTTCAACACACTTTGACAACTCGAAATCATCCGCATCAAGTCAAAATGTTCCAGTCAGTGGAAACAACAGCGCTTCAGAAAGTCCTAAATAAATGAGTCTATAAGTCTTAAATGATCAACAGAATCATCCAAATCAGTTATCATACATTTACAGTAAGCGTCTTTTAAACTGATTCATTTTTTGAAAATTGCTAGAAACATGTTCCTAAGGTTGGACGGTTTATCAACAAACAAAAATGACTGAAATGTTTAATCATGCTCTTATTCATATAAGAGCATGATTAAATCAAGAGAGGAAGTTTAGTTGTCATGTAAGAACATGTTGGTAAATTAATTAAATGGGAAAGAAATTGCTGTCCCACCAAAAAAGGAAAATCTAGACATGCACCATTGTGAAAATCATGGCTCACGCTCAAAATAACTTTTAGGTGATTGCCGATGTTTTTTTTTCATGACTCCTTTTGGGTACTTGTACTAGGCCACCTTTTCCTCGAATGTTTGACCAAGAAAACAGATCAGAGTTTGTCCAACAGGTGACTTCATCTTATCAATAAAATACCATCATCTCTGAATTAGTAGTTAGGTTTTCTAGTTGCTAGCATTAAATTGATGTGACGAAACAGATAAACATCGGCTGCTGACATCGGCCCTGCCACAATGTTTGCCAATGGGCCGATATCTGTCAACATGGCTGATACCGATGTCAAACCTATGCATTAGCGCATCCATAAACAGCAATAATAGAAAATACAACATTTTTAAAGACTGAGTATAGCAAAGTAAAAATCCTGTGTGAAAAACAATGAAAAATAATAACGTATATAAATAGGTATATATGAGTAAGAATGATACTAGGCAATGGAATAATATTTAGGTTCAAGCCAATACTTATATAGTAACAGCATTAAAACAGGTTGCAGAATTAGAAATAGGTTGCAACACGTATTGTAGGGGGGAAGGTTAAGAGAAAAAGCTTAACCTTGGACCAAATAACATTAAACTTACAATAGTTATTACATAACTGAACATACAAGTGAATAACTGCAACAGTTTATTACATATAACTGTAGTTTACAGGAAAATGAAAAGAAGCCAAAGCTGATGATGAAATATCCCCCTCAATAGTTGTTCAATTTCAACTTTGAATCTCAATCCTTAAGTTATAGATTGGATGCATTATCAAAGTATTTCCTTTACAACCAAACCTCACAGTTAAAATACAGTACAAAGTAAAAACTCTGAACTAAAAGAGTCAAATAGATTGTGCAATCCCCTTGTTCTTTAAGGTATGACCTTATTGTCTGAGAGCACTTTTGGTTCCTTCACTCTGTCATCATCA